>NC_056729.1:1363406014-1363626014 GCF_019279795.1 Protopterus annectens | reverse complement strand
AGCTTTGTATGTCAGGCATAGATCGCCTCGAAGTAGGCGGTATGCAACTGAGTAGAGCTGGAGTTTTTTTAACTGAGCTGGGGGTGGGGTCGGGATGTGGACATCCAGTGAAATTAATTTATGGTCTGATCTTACCAATGAGGGATATACTTCTGGTGTGGAGCATAGAGTCCCCATGTTGGTAATGATCAGGTCTAGTATGTTGTCCCCTCTTGTGGGAGTGGTGACTAGTTGTTCCATAGCATTTGAGTTTATAATTTCCAGGAACCTTTGGGCTAAGGTGCTGGGGCTTGAGTAGTGCTCCCAGTCAATGTTTGGGTAGTTGAAGTCACCCAATATAATGGTGTTCGGAGAGATCTTCATGTTCTCCAATGTTTTCAGGAAAGCCGAGTGGGATTCCTGACTTTGAGAGGGTGGTCTGTAGGATGCTATAAAATGAAAAGCAGTCTTGCCCACTGTTAGTTGCACATGGATGGTCTCCGATACTTCGTGCAATGCCACTAACCTGGAGGTGTGGATATCCTTGATAAATATGGAAACTCCCCCTCCTTTTGTGGTTCGGTCCGGGTTTTGGGGCCGAAAATCATGATATGAAGTATAGCCTGGTAGTGCTGGGGTGATCTCTGGAGCCTTGAACCAGGTTTCTGTCACTGCACAGATATCGATGTTCACCATACTGAGGAGAGCTTCGAGTGCGTGCATCTTGAGGTTAAGACTTCTGGCGTTAAGCAGCATTACCCTTAGTTTCTTGTTCCTTGTGCTGTCTATGGTGGTGGGTTTGACTTTTGAGCCTTGCCTAAAAAAGGCACTATGGGGGTGGCAAGAGCCTTTGCCAATATCCGAAAGCCCAGTGGTGACAGGTGCAAGCCGTCCCTAGCGAAGCAGCGTGGCTTGTCGAGCATGTCATCCCAGGCTGACAGACACCGGATCCCCTTTGAATGACACCAAAATTTTAGCCAATTGTTAAAATCGATCATTTTGTCTTTGTACTGTGGCATCATTCTAGGTGAGGGTAAGATGCTGCTCAAGGTCAGGGTCATACCAGCCTGGGCTACATGATCAGAGAGCTCCTCTATGTCTCTTTTCATGTAGTCCAGGGAGGTACGTCTCAGGTCATTCACACCAGCATGTACAATGACTGAGTCATATTTGTATTTGCTTTGGAGTGACCTGAGTGCTTGCATTATGTGGCGGATCCTAGCACCCGACAGGCAGCTCACCGTGACCTTCTCTTTATTCAGCCTGGTGAGCGGGACGTCAGTGTGTCTGACAATAGAGTCACCTATTACAAGAGTATCAGGTGTGTTATTCAGCCTTAAGGGCTGTGGCTGCTTGGCACACTGACTTTGTGGGCTATGTGTTGTGTGTGTTTTGTTTTGAGGTAGCGTTTGCTTGGATGTCTGCTTTGGAGGTCTCTGTTGCTTAGGTAGATTTTTATTTAGAGCCTCTGAGTATGTTTTTGTGTATTTATGTGTTTGGTTCGCTGATGTGGTGGGACTATGTGATAGTGGAATTGTGTTGTGTGAGGTTACCTTCTCTTCCTGACTGGTTACGCCAGTTTTGAGATGAGAGAGCTCAGCCTCCAATTTGGCTAAATAGTTGCATCTCTCACATATATTTGAACCTGTTTGGAGGAGGAGAGGGTTGTCCGTGTACATGAGACAGTTGTAACATTGCCTTAAAATTCCCAGATTCACCAGCTGGACTGGAAAGGAAACCATTGACTGACCTTTGGACATGCTAGAGTAATATAGGGAAACTGAATTTAAGACAGACCAATAGAGGACAGGGTAATCGTAGAGAGTATAAGAGTAAGTAGTGCTTATGGTTTAATAGTGCTAACTTGTAGGATTACTTAATTGGACCAGTGAAGGGCCTTAGAATGAGAATATGGTGTTTAAATTGAGAGATAAAGCAGTTCTAAGGGAAAAAGTGAACAGCAGACTTTGTGGAGCCAGGAATAGTTTAAACCCAATTAGGCGGCGCTGCCCGCTGTTGCGCTATGCACAAAAATGCACAAAACCGCGAAAAAGAGGGTTTTAAGAGAGGAAGATGAAGGAGTTAGGAATTGACCCAAAATGGCCAATAAAACTACAGTTTCTAATCAGTAACCACTCCCACAGGGGCAGGCAGGCTGCTCAATGTTTTTCACTGCCACTGATCAACAGAGAGACTTCCCTTTAGCCCAAGCAAAAAATGGCCTCCAAGAAACTTACAAACAGTTCAAGAACAGCAAGCCTGTAACTGAACTTTTTTAAATCTCAGAAAAGTGGGAAAAAAGCAAGATTTATTTTTGTTTTTTTGTTTTTTTCAGAGATAGCAGAGGTTCACAAGTATCAAAAAGTTATAACAGTGCAGTAAATGACCCCACACAAGAGTGCTAGGCCAAAGACAGATAAAATGCAAGTTTTGAGAAAAAAACGATTTTAAAAATAAGTGCAAACAGGAAATTCAGTAAACAGCTCTAGGTTGTGCTCTAAATACAGTTACTAATGCAGAAATCAAGTTTAACAAGCCAGTAAATGCTCACAATAGGTGGCTATGCAGAAAAACTTAGCAAATAAACAGAGGAAAAATACTTAAAATCTCATCCTGCAGATGAATGGACATGAAGAAATGTATTCAGAAAGTATTGCTTGACATGAATGAACCTGCAGTAGCAGTGTTACCACTGAAACTCTGTTCAAAGTTAACAAAGTGCTGGAGCCCAAAGTAAGGAGGGTATGACCGAACTGAGCCACTTGAAAATGTTGAATCTGTTGAGCTAGCTAAAAAATTAACTGCAAGATTTTAGAAGACAAAAGTGTGCCTAGGTACACTTTATCATATCACACCACTGGATAGTTAATGCTTAATACCATATATGATATATTGTCTAGTGGCCTGGATGCCATTCTGGATATGTGTGGCAAACAAAAAAATTACAGCCTGTCTTCGTAGCACAGAAATCCTGAGCCCCAGAGCCAGATCTAGCAATAGGTGCCCTAGGCAGTTGCCTAGGGCTCACTGCTGGATGGTTGCCATAACGTTTAATTAAACGATTAAAAAATGACAAATTTATTTATGAACATACTCTGCATCCATGCGATTTCTTCTTTAAGGACACACTCTGCATCTGTGCATGCTTCTTTAGTACAATGCACACACAGCAATGCAGACTTAAACACTGGAACATCCTGTTGCTTTTGTGTAGGATTTTAACAGAGAACTGCTACAGAACTTGCTGCTGTGAGAGAGACAATTCTTTCCATCAGTAAGTTTGGTGTGTGTGTGTGTGTGTGTGTGTGTGTGTGTGTGTGTGTGTGTGTGTGTGTGTGTGTGTGTGTGTGTGTGTGTGTAATGCCCTAGTTAGGGATGGCAGGTTAGTTAATTAACTTTGGTTACAGGAGACAAGAGCCTGAATCCATTACACCAACTACCAGACTGCTCACATAGCTGGAGGTGCATTTTCAAGGAATGAGTTTCAATCCATTTTCAAGGAATGTGAGCTTTGAAGGAAGAGAAGTTTACTGCTGCTCATGTTGTCTGTTTTCAATGTGCAACTGTTTTGTTTAGCAAATGGCTGTTGGTGTTTGTGCTATAGAGTTTGATAGCAGTGTTAGTAGCACAACATATTGCATACTTGCCTTTGGTCTAGGAGGCTGTGGGTCCTACTTCTACACCATGTAGCTGGATTGCTGATACTGAAGTCCACTTTAAGGGGGGATTGGAGTGTTGCATTTCTCAGTGTGTCCTACTTTGGATGAGATGTGTAGTAACTATGAACCTGTTGGTGGTTTGCCAACCATTCCATATGGCAATATTACCAGCTTACCAATTTTTTTTAATGTAACATAGGCATTTTGTTCTTCAAGGGCAGCAGACACTGAATTTGAAAGTAAAACACTGAAATGTAAAATTGTTTTCCAGCAGCATCCTCTTCATTAGTTACATATCTCTTTAATGTGGAGTTATTCAGATGACATTTACTTTTGCAGAGATTGTGCATATTGAGCGATATTGGTGGATTGTAATGATGGAAGTTTAAGTGGTCTTTTATGGCTGAAATGCTCTGAAATGGGTAGTTTTGTCATTATTGGTTCATACATTTTGTTCCATTGCTTAGTAGAAAAATGTCTAAAATCACAGATTTAAAACACACATTTGGCCATGATCCGGCTCTGTGGAACCCTGATTGTAACCCAGGTATATAGGATTTGGTTAGTGGCTCCGGTAGTGGAGGAGCCAGCAATAGAGGGACAGGGCTGAAGGACTATGGCCTACTCAGCCCTCCTGGAAAGACAATACAGTTATATGCACTCAAGGGCTCACTGAGTAGGTGCAGTTTTAAGGGTGGTGTGCCTTTTGATATGTACCTGTCCAGGCAGTTGTCACAACTGGAATGACCACAACACTTTCTCACTAAAAAATCAAGGATCTAAATCACAAAAACTAGGTATACTATCTCAGAGTCTTGTGTCTCTTGATGGTATCATAGATGGTATTGATAGGCAACCTCAGCCTCGCGTATAGAGCCTCAACAGATCCTGTTCTCTCAAACCTGTTACAAATTCACAAGTTCAGTGGTACAGAGAATCAAACATATTGGACCTAGTACTCACCAACATGGGAGAGAATTGCACCCCCCATTTCACATCCTCATTTGTGAAGTCAGCCCACAAAGCTGTCTCCCTCAAAGTAAAAATCAGTTCAGAAAACCCAGCTAAACCAGTAACAGTCAGGAACTATTCTAAAGCAAACAACATCCTATTAAGCGACAGTTTGTCAAAATTCACAGTTTCCCCCAAACACCAAGAACACAACTCCCTGTGCAGAATTATTTATGGAAACCCTGTACAAACATAAATGGCTGCATTGAGGCTGCATACCTACCAGAAGTAAGCCCAGGTCTAACACCAAAAACAAACCACATTTGTGGAATCCTTACCTTAACAAGCTATATAACAAAAGAAACAAATCATGGCCAAAATCAGAAAAAGCAGCTCTCGTAGAGACAAGAACTTTCTGATTCAACTAAACAAGAAACTAAGAGGTCTAATAAAGTCCAACAAGGCCCTTTACAAGGTCAGGATAGCCTCCCAGGCTAAGGGCAATCATAAGGCCTCTTCAGCTATGTCAGGAACCTTAAAGGTAATAATCAGCAGTGTGCAAAACTGGTGATAAATTGCACAACTTTCACTGACAAGGGTGACATAGCAAATCTACTGGTTGATAAATTTAGCTCCAACATCACCCCCCACTCCCCCCATGAAATATCTTCTAGCATATCCCCCAACTATCATCAGGGAGCAGGTCCTGCAGGCTCACTTCAATGGGTCCTGACAATATCCCAAGTTGCCTCTTAAATAGCCTAAAGCTTGACCTAGCAGGACACATGAGGCACTCTTCAACTACAGCCTCAAAACAGGTTACATGGCCGTTGAATGGAAGGTTGCAACAGTCATACCTCTTTGTAAGGGTGGACCATCATCTGACCCCAAGAGCTACAGACCCAACAGTCTGACCAGTCTAATATGCAAACCATGGAACAAATTATCATGGAAATGATCAACAAGGACATTGGTGATCTACAGACACTGAATCCATCTCAATTTGGCTTTGTTAAGAGAAGATCTTGCTTACTTAACCTGGTAGACTTCTTTGAGAAGGTCACCATGACTATGGATGAGGGGAAAAAGGTGGATACCGCTTAGCTTGACCTGGCTAAATCATTCAGTGCAATACACCACTCAAGTATTGTGACAGACTCTCAGAACTAGGCATAAGTCCCTACATAACTTGCTGGATTGCTAACTAGTTCACAGATAGGACCTAAGAAGTCACGATCAGTGAGACTACCTCCACCAAGAGACTGGTCCCCAGAGGAGTACCCTAGGGGTCTATGTCAGTCCTGCTCCTGTATGGCATTTACTTCTTGGAAGTCAAGGTCTATGTCAAACAAGATATGTCAAAGGCCTCTGGCTCACCACGTTCAAAGATGATTGTAAATTGGAAGCTATCATAGATTCCTCCCATGACAGCAACATCGTACAAGAGGGCCTAACACAAACAAATGACTGGTGTGAAAGCTACTAATAAAAACTCACTGCAAAGAAATGCATTATAGCACCCTTTGGGAAATCATCCACCCAGGCTAATTACTTTATTGATAAAACACCCCTAAGAGTTGACCCAATAGTTACGGATCTAGGAACATATGTATACAGTAATCTGGTGTTCGACCAATACATAAAAAAGATAGTAAGAAAATCATTCTATATCGCCCAACTCATAAGTAAGGATATGGCATCCAGATCCAAAGAAGTAACAGCAACACTCTACTCACCCCTTATCAGACCCATTATTGAGTACAACGCCCCCTTTGGCATGTACCTGACCAGGCACTTGCAACAGTTGGAATGCCCTCAGTTCTCACCAGGAGAATCCAGGGTATGAATACCTTGTCCTACACAGAATGCCTCAGTCTGCTACAGGTTACTGAGAGGCAATCTATGCCCAACATATAAGGCAGCCTTAGATCCAGCTCTGATGGATCTCTTGCACATCCACAAGATAAACAGCACCAGAAACACTAGATTCAGGGATCTGAACTTTCTCAGTGACATAAATAGAGCCCACTGGACGGACCAGTATGGGTCTCAAAACACCCCTGCACTGTGGAATGAACTCCCCATCTACATGAAGCAGAGTTCATCCCTGACCCTATTCATAAGGAACCGTGATCATTGTATGGGAAATTGCAAATTCACCCCTGGTCTGGCCCCCATGTTTCTGATGGATAGAGGTCGACAGTAAGAAAATGAATCCTCAACTAGCATACCCCCCTCCACATAACCCTTACCTACCTCTTTACTAACATACTGCACCTTAATAGGCATCAAAGAAACTCTGGGACAAAACTGGTTTGGGTTGCAGGGCTAAGCTGGTAAAGACTCTGGTGGCTGTTAGCCTAGTATAAACCCATGAACCTACAAACACCTGATCAAGAGACCTAATTTTTTTTTTGAAAATTAATATGCTGGAGGGTTAGATATGCATCACAAAGAATACCACTCCTGTGGAACCATCTTCCACTCCACATAAAACAGAATACTTTTTTTTTTACTTTTTCAAATGTAATCTGGATGAACAGATGGGTAACCACAAATTCACCTCTTTTAGTATCACTGGTCCTAATGGATAGGGTAAACATGTAATTACCGCAACACATAACTTGTTCAGCCATCCTTTGGATATTCACATTGCAAAATATAAGGGTTAATAATTATCATGGAAATGCAAGGCTTAAGATCCTTACAGATCAATTGCACAGGTGGCAGCTACTCAAATTGAGGCTTCATGAGTCTTACACTTCCTCCTGTTTAACCTTCATCGCACTGCACCTTCTGCCCTTGAATACTTGAAAGATGCTAGTTTTAAACCTATTAGAATGTATCTAAATTTCTACATGGCATCGGTAAAGTGGAAGCATGAAGGAAAATGAGTGGATGTGTGAGAGGGACCCACAGAAACGCACTTCAAGTGGCAGTTGACAAAGGTGTCCTTCCTTCTTTGGTGTCATTTATTTGAGGAGAAATTAGGGTTAAACAATGCAAAACCTACAAAACACGTGAAAAGGAAATAAAAGATATCGAGCAGCACAAGCATTCACTAAGCTCTCACAATGAGGAAAAGGAAGAACCTGCACAGATATTTAAACTGCCAGAATGATTCATCTGGGACAGCAAAAAGTGAGGTACTTTAAGATGTTAGAAAAATCAGTTGTTGAGTCTGGTATTTATAGGTCCTGCAAACAGTTTCTATTTTAAGAGCTTCTCTATCTGTTCAGAGTATTTTGTCCTTCATTGTAAGGTCCAGTGTCTATAGATCCTACAAAAAAAAGATCCTTTTGCAAGAGCATTTCAAAGAAAAGCTGTTTTATGAACAGCTTAACTGAAAAGCATAGGGAGGTTCACAGATAGTACTGCTGAATAAATTTGAATGTATACTGTATGGATGAACCATATTTGGGCTGTACCAAATACTTATTTTACAATTTATTAACTGGACATGTGAACTGATCCTGTGCAGACAATTGTAATTCCCAACTCAGACTGCAAAGACATAGGCTAAATGCATTACAGAAGGACAGTTTGCATTAGTTTGACAGATGGAAAAAAATAGATTAGGAGGAGAAAACTCATAAATACATGGGAGAGCATGCAAACTGCACAAAGACAGTAAATAGATACAAGAAAATTTCAGGACTTTTTTCAACTTGATTTTATTACTTAGTAATTAATATACAATGTTTACAGTAAACTCAAAAGACAGGTGGACTGCCACAAATCTTTACACAGCTTCTATACAGTACAGTATTATTTCATTATATGAAGAAAGGCATTGCTTTCTGAACAGAGAGAGAGCTACTAAAGTGTGAAGCAGTTTGCTTATATATCCACACTGAGTATTGACTCTTGAATGAAATTTGCCTAACTAAAGTAGTAATTCTTTCAGAATCGTTGCATACGTGAAGCAATAAGGAAGGGAATTATTGTTATACTATAGTTTGTCTGTGTGTGTGTGTGTGTGTGTGTGTGTGTGTGTGTGTGTGTGTGTGTGTGTGTGTGTATGGTTGATGAGGTAGAAAGTATGTAAAGGCACAGGCTGAAAAAACGAGATTAGACACAATCACAAACTTTTTTTTAACAAAACACAGTTTTGTCCTGAAAGGATCTTTGAAAGGGAAATTGACTAGGCTTAAAATGACCCCCAAGGGCAGCTAGCCTCATGCTTACCTCTGAACCTATGAACCAGAGTGTCAGAAATGAATCTGTGTTAGCTGACTAAGCACATTCAAGTTAATGTGATGCAGGCAAATGGGGCAGGAAAAGGGCAGCAGTGCAAAGCACGCTTGCATGGAGCAGCAATGGAAAGGCAACTGAGACAGGACGGACTGTTTTCATGTGTATAAACATGGAATTATTATCAGAGCACTGAAGTAGAAGCATCTGATACTGAATATAGCAGTGTTGTCTAATCTTCAGATTAATAAATTGTAACTGTATTTTGCATATCTAGCAGGCACCCTTGGACTTCATATCCACAGTCCCAGTCTGCACCTTATGTAAGATGCAATCCTCTCATTAAGCCAATTAATCTCTCTGGGCTCTTAGATGAACAGTCCTTATTAGCAAACAAAAAAGGAAAACATTAATACTATGGTTACAGCTGTTCATGAGTTTATTCAGCTATGTAACAGTATATAGGTCGTGTTTGGAAGTATAAATGAAAGCTGGCATTGTTGAAAAAAATCATTTGATGTTAGCTTTGGTCTCACTAGGATTTTGACATCTTTTACTTGTGTTCTAGAAATACACAGAACACAACTATCATACTCTTCATCAGAACATAATCATATTAACTATATATATATATATATATATATATATATATATATATCTATATAATATATATATATAAAATATACCATTGAATTTGTCTTTCTTTTTTTTTTTTTTTTTTTTTTCACAAATTCCTTTTCTTACCCACCATCAGATCTTGATCACATGTGCATATTACCAATAAGATAGAAGTTAAATATTCTATGTAACTTTATTACATGTTGGCCAGTCATCAAGGCACTGCTGTCCCAATACCCATTCATTTCACATCACTCGAGAAGAGTTGCTCATAGTATGGCCATCATCCAGGCAGCCACAAAGGATTTCTCCATTTTCTGACCTAAGATCTCCTCCAGTAGCTGACTTGTAGACTTCCAGATGCATGGGCCTGCCATGCCTTTCCCTGTGAGTATGCACATTCTTGCACATGCTCCATGAAAGTTACTGTGTGGATGTGGATTGGCAGATCCACATATATATTTTACCCACAGGCTGCATGTACACTAGCGGGAGTTACACAGGTGCACACAGGGGCATGTGCACCCCACCTGAGAAACTGTGTGCCTCATCACTGTTCTAGTGCCTTTAATGCTAAGGCTTGTCTCATTTTTTTTTTATTTTATTTTTTTTTAAATCTTTGTCCACTCCCAAGGCTGAAAAGTGCAAGACAGGTTCCTAGAGTTCCTACTCTCACCTGAAGCATAAGAACTGAATATGAGAAAGATGGTCTTCACATTCCTGCTCTTTCACTTAAAGCACAATCTTCACATTCTTATGGGACGGTGGCATGGCTTAATGGATTGAAGGGGCATGAATTCTTATACTGGGAGAATACCTTAATGGGAGAACAGAACAAATGGAGAGTGTGTGTGTGTGTGTGTGTGTGTGTGTGTGTGTGTGTGTGTGTGTGTGTGTGTGTGTGTGTGTGTGTGTGTGTGTGTCTGTGTGTGTGTGTGTGTGTGTGTGTGTGTATGTGTGTATCTTTCTGAAGACCTCAGAATCTTCATTCTCTACTGAAAAACTTAGATGCAAACTCAGACCAAAGAAATTACTCCTAGTATGTAAATGCCAGTATTTAATAATTCCCCGGCTGCAGAAATTAGAATGTCCCGGTGTAATAATTATCATTTTAACTAACTAGACGAGCGCCGTCTGGTTATTTGACTTCATCAGAGTCACACAATAGGCAAATGGAAGTATAAAGAATTATATCCTGCACCCTTAACTACAGAAGCCAGCACATTAATAACTTGGAGCCTTAGTCCTCCACAACTGCAACATCCGGAGTAGCCTCAGAGGTTTCTCATCAAAAAATACAGGGTATAACCAACATGACATATGTGGACTGATTAAAACCCTTTTCACTGTATTCAGTTTCCTACTGATTACTGAGTGGTGATCTATATCTGACCTACCAGGCAGTCACTGACCCAGCCCTGATGGAAATGTTGCACATTCGCAAAGCTAACTCCACGAGGGTTACCCGCTACAAAGATCTAAACATGATCTCTGACATGAATAGAATATACTGGCGAGATAGATATGTGTCTCAGAGATTGCCCCTCCTCTTGAATAGGCTTCCTATTCAAGTGAAGCAGAAATATTCTCTGACCACCTTCAAGCGCAATCTGGACCAATATATTGAAGATCACATATTCACTCCTAGGATGGCCCCATGTCCCTTATGAACAGACGCAGTCTGGAAAAATTGTCAGAACCCCACTGGCTGATGATTGTTATCTTTCTCCAGGGATAGAATCTTGGGTAAAATCTGGATAAAACTGGTTAGGCTTGCAAGGGCTCTTGAGCCTTATGAACCTATGAATATGAGCTGCCAGACCTCCATTAACTTTTTTTGTTAAATTACTGAGGATTACAATCACTGTCAGTCCCACACACCACCTGCTGTTATTCTGTTGACTTTTTAAGTGAATTAGAGTAGTCTAGCACTTAAGTCTCTGAGCTGCTAATGAACTGCTTTGTAGTTAAATATACAGAGTTTGAATCCTTCCACCGCCATTTGCCAACTGTGTGAATGTAAGCAAGTCACTCGGACAGTACTCTTGGATTACCCATGAAAATGAAGGCTTTCTCTAGTGGGTTTATCTGGTTAACAAAAAGATAAAAAAAAATTACAGTTGCCCCTTTTTGAGCCTTTACCCCCCCCCCCCCATTAGTTTGGATGTCTCTAGAATTCTTGAATAAAGAAGATGAGAATTATTTTAATCAGTTTCTTGTAAAATGTGTGGGTTTCCAGAAAATTGTTGTGGATTGCAGTCACTAAATAATGACAGGCATATAAGTTTTAGACTTTGTGCCCTTCATAAAATGCTTGCTAATGCAACCTCCTAAGTATATCAAAGAAAGATTTAAAATTTGCTCTTGATTTTTGGGTCCTTGTCTTTGATTCTTGAGCTAAGAGGTTGGAAGGGCATTGGAATTCAGTAGAATGCACTATATGGTTCTCACAGCAATCTGCTTTACTAGGCTTTTCAGACATTAATATATATTTGTTCATTTTATCACAAGTAAACACATTAATATATACAGTCGTAAAAGGGGCAGTAATTGTTGCTTGTGTGTATGTGTGTGTGTGTGTGTGTGTGTGTGTGTGTGTGTGTGTGTGTGTGTGTGTGTGTGTGTGTGTATGTGATGTGTGTACATGCCTGTGTGGGTCCTATATTACCAGAGTAATTATGATATAATGGAAGCAATTGATTATAGCAAACAGGAGCTTCATCATATAAATATTTTTTGAGGGGGATATGATCTTTGGATTCCTTGATTTGTTGAATGTTGATAGTGTGCTTATTATCTAGTTGTTAATAAACTAGAGAGCATGAACTCTGTGAGTTTAGTGTTAAAATCTTAACTACGAATGCATTTTAACTTGTTTTTGCAGGCACAAGGGTGTGAAATGTACTGTGTTGGGCTACAACAGCTTCTCTGTACTTAGTGCAGATGAACTAAGGCTAAAAGCTGTTAATGAACTGTTTCCTGTAGTTCAGGTTTTTATTCCCTTAGCCTTTGTTTGTCTAGTGTGAGCCTGTCCAAGTCATTTAACCAGACAGTGCTTATGGACTGCCCCTGAACCATGGCACTTGTGTCCAGTAGGTTGCCTCAAACTGTTTGCAAATGCATTATACGTTTGTCTTTTGAATTCTTGTACCATTTAGACAGACATTAATCCTAGTGTATCTGATATAGTTTAATGGATTACCATTTGCATATTTAACAAACGTGAGTTTAAAAAAAGAGAAATTTGCTGCTGCTGTTCATGCTGTCTTTTTCAATGTGAGTTTTGTTTTGTTGTGTTGCTGCAAAATTTTTAATAAAAGTTCTAGATTAAATCCAAATCTGTGTGATCATTGTAAAGGGAAAGAAAGAAATAGCACGCATACTCACAGTTTGGCTTATTACATTACCTAGGGCTCTATCTGACCATGATCCAGCTCTATTCTTATTGATCAGAAACTGTGGTACATGAGCATTTTGCCTTATACTTATGCCTTATCTTTTTGTTTGTCTATCTTTGAAACCAAGTAAATGTGCAACTAAGAGGCATTGTCTGACTAAGTGAATTGCTCAAAGTCAGACAGTAGGAAAATGAAAGGTAGAAAGAATCAAACCTTGAACCCTTAACCCTGAAAAATGATACTTTGCTTAGTGGGTTTACCTGGTTAGCAAATACATAAAATAATATTTAATATTTGTCCCCTTTCTTCCCATTTTTTTTACTTTGTCCAGAATTCATGAGCAGTATTTTGTTCTGTTCCTTGTAGAATCTGTGGCTTCCTGGCAAACTGTTGCAAACTCTGGTCACCGAGCAATGACAGGCATGTGCATATCAGGCTTTGTATCCTTCAGAAAATGCTTACTAATATAAAGTGCATAACTCTATCAACATTTTTTGTAGATATAAGGGAAATATTTAAAAGCTGTTCTGGACTTTGTGACTTTCTGATTTTTGAGTTAAGAAGTTGAAAGGGCAGAGGGGAATTATCCTGTATGATTCTGAACACAGTGAGCTGAGATGCATTTCTTGACCATTATTTATGAATTTATTCATTCACTTGATCTCCAGCAAATACCTGAGCAGTATGGTCATATATGTGGCATCAACTGGTGTGTGTGTGTGTGTGTGTGTGTGTGTGTGTGTGTGTGTGTGTGTGTGTGTGTGTGTGTGTGTGTGTGTGTGTGTGTGTGTGTATCAGGAGTTCAGTCATACAAGTTGCTATAATTGGTGTGTCTGTGTGTGCATGCATGTGATAAAAGATCAAAGTATTATTAATAAATTGGTTAGAATGAAGCAATAATTGAGATGGGGAGAAAGGCTAAAGTTGTTTGTTAATGAGAATTTGTAACTAGTGGTGCTAAGAGAGAGAGTGTGCAAATATTTTTTTTTTGTGTGTAAAGAGCCCTGGAATTTTGCAACTTACTCTCAATTCAGTCATCAGAAATTGTCTGATGAAGTGGATTTACACGAAAACGCAGGTGGTGTACTTGGTTTTGTTCCTGGTTTGCTTAGCACTTGTGCCGTTTCGTTTAGTCTCAATTCAGTAAGGTTTGAAGAGGTGGGTGGGTGACAAAACACAATATAATACAAGTCTTGCGTAACTTTTTTGCCTTATAAGTAGTGTAAAATAAAAAAAGTTATGTTGTTACCAAGTGACTATTCTGGCAAGCAAAGAGAGACTGGAGGTATCAAAGGACTTTTTGTAAGTATAAAGTATGCATTTTAGCCATGGCGGAGATTCCTTCCTAGTTGTCAGTAAATGTGTCACATTTTAACCATCTATTCCACACTATGTGAGTTATTATAGTATTCCACATTTTGACGATGGAAGGCTGAATATGGTTGTAGTTTAATTATTTTGCTTGTTGACATTATGGATGGCATGGTATTCATTATGTTGCAAGTCTGCTTTTACCTGTATTGCTTGATTGCTTGATGATGACTGGAGTTGATTTTTTTTGAGCACTTATTGCTTCAGCTTGTCCAGCTGGGGTATTTAACTTTTGTTTCACCTGAGAATCTCTTATGGTTGAAGGGCTTGGTGGAGCAGCATGATGCACTACAGCTTCTTCATGTCCACATAACCATTAGAAAGGTCCCATAGCATGTATTAGCCAACCATAGAACGTTCTCTATGACACAAGAAAGCCACAATGCCTATCTACAGGAACTAGAACCACTCAGTACTAAACCCAATACCATTTTACTAGGTGATCTAAACTATCCGACTTTGGACTGGGAAACCTACACCACCACTAGTGCATAAGCACAGAAAGTCCTGGGCTTTGCCAATACAAATGCCCTGGAACAATTATTCAGTGTACCCACTACTGAGAATAATAATAATATCTTGAATCTTGTCTGCACTAATATGAAAGCATCTTGCAACATCTCTTGCATACTTTCATCACTTGTTAGGTTTGACAATAAGGCAGTCTCCTTTGAAATAAAACTGAAACCAGAGATCCCTTCCACCCACGGTACCATTAAATTTCCTTTTAAGACAAACTACTTACGCCTAAGTGATACACTGAAAACCTTCAAAGCCCCACCAAAGCCAGTTAACTCTACTGAATATGCAGAAACATACACCATCACGACTCTATACCAACATGTAAACAGTTGCATAGATGCAGCTGTACCCAGTAGGAGCAAGTGCAGGACAAATCCCAGAAACAAACAAGCTTTATAACAAAAGGAAAATAATTTTGACCACAAATAAGAAGACTAATTCCCAGAATGTTAGAACCCTTGCACTGTAATACACAGACAACTTAGGAACTTAATAAAATCCACCAAAGCCAAGTCTGAGGCTAAAATAGCTACCCAAGTCAAAGAAAATCACAAGGCATTTTTTAGTTATGTTCATAATCTCAAAAGCACAACATAGCAATGTGCTGAGCTGATTGTGAACGGTGTTACCTACACTAAGGCTGAAGATACAGTGAACTTAATGGCAGTTACATTTAGCTCAAACTTTACCCCACTCTCCCCTCCATCTGTCCCACAAGATATACCTGAAACTGGTTCACCTCCAGTTATCACACAAGACAAATTCCTAAAAGTTCTATCAAAAGCTAAAAATACTGCATTGATGGGTCCTGACAATATCCCTGAATATATCTTAAATAGCATGAATCATGATTTAGCCACATCCCTAACAACACTGTTACATCTCAGCCTCCATACTGGTTTTGTAGTAAGTGAATGGAGAATAGCTACAGTCATTTCCCTGCATAAGGGAGGACCTTCCATAGGTCCAGGCAATTATAGACCCATAAGTCTGACCAGTCTCATATGCAAAGCCATGGAAAAACTTATCATGGAACTAATCAATGGGGCATAGACAACCTCCAAACACTGGACCAATCAATTGGTGGATTGTTTGAAAAGGTCTCCAAAGCAATGCACGAAGGTAAAATGGTGGATACCGCATACTCTGACCTGTCCAAAGCTTTTGATGTAATTCCCCATTCAGGCATAGTAGAAAAGCTAAATAAATTGGGAATCATAAAATCAATCAGATGTATAACAGGAGGAAGAAAATCATGGCAAAAATTAGGAGGTGTAGCACCCAGCAGGATAAAAGCACTCTCATCAAACTAAACAAACAATTCAGAGGACAAATAAAGTTTGGCAAAGCCAAATTTGAGGTAAGTTTGGCCTCCCAGACCAAGGACAACCACAAAACATTCTTTAGCTATGTCCACAACCTCCAAGGCAATACACAATTGTGTGCAGAGCTCATTGTACATGGAGCCACCTATACTGAGCCAGAAGATATAGCAAACCTCCTGGCTGATAAATTCATTTCCAACTTTACTCCTCTCTCCCCCTCAACCTTCCCTCAGAAAATATCATCAGATATAACTCCCCCTACTATCATTAGGGAACAGGTCCTTAATAGTCTCCAAGATCAAGAACACTGCATCAGTGGGCCCAGACAGTATCCCAGGATGCCTTATAAATAGCATGAAACATGACCTATCAGGGCCTCTGGAATTACTATTTAACTATAGCCTCCAAACAGGCTTCATGCCTCCTAAATGGATAAAGGCAATAGTCATTCCTCTGCATAAAGGTGGGCCATCTGCAGACCCTGGAAACTACAGACCCATAAGTCTCACTAGTCTTATATGTAAAGCCATGGAAAGAATTATCATGGAGATGATCAATAGAGATATAGTAATCCTCCAGACACTAGACTCAACCCAGTTTGGTTTCGTCAAGGGCAAGTCATGCCTACTCAACCTGGTGGACTTCTTTGAGAAGGTCACGAAAGCAATGGATGAGGGCAAAATTATTCACACTGCCTACCTTGACCTGGCCGAAGCATTTGACACAATACCCCTCTCAGGCATTGTTGATAAACTCAAGAGGTTAGGTACAAACCCATATGTCACCCAGTGGATAGCCAACTGGCTCACAGACAGGAACCAGGAAGTTAGAATTGGGGAGTCCACCTCTACAAAGAGGCCAGTCACAAGTGGAGTCCCTCAGGGATCAGTCCTTGGACTGCTCCTTTTTTGGCATTGACTTCTCAGAAATCAAGGACAATGTCACTGGTCTCTGGCTGACTAAATTTGCAGTTGATTGTAAAATAGGAGCTGTCATTGAATCTCATACTGACACAAATGTTTGCCGGGAGGGGCTGACACAGATAAACAGCTGGTGTCAGAACCATGGACTAAAACTAAATGAGAAGAAATGGATAATAGTATCCTTTGGAAAGTCATCCATCCCTGGTAACTATCATATTGACAACACACCCCTTAGAGTTGACCAGTAGTCAGGGACTTAGGGACACACATAGTAATCTAGCCTTTGATCATCACATGTCTACAGTGGTGAGGAAATCATTCTATGTTGCGCAAATTATAAACCAAGGTATGGCATCTAAGTCCAAGGAAGTCATTGTTCCATTGTATTTGGCATTCATCAGACCTATCATTGAGTACAATGCCCCCTTTGGTATGTACCTAACCAGGCATATCTAACAACGAGAACATCCACAGAGGTTCCTCACTAAAAGAATACAGGGCATAAGTAATATATCCTATGCTGACCACCTCAAGACCCTATCCCTGTATTTTGTCTCCTACAGGCTTTTGAGGGGAGATCTATGCCTGGCATACACGACATTGTCAGACCCCACTCTGATGGACCTCCTGCATATCCACAAAACAAACAGCACTAGAATTACCCATTCTAAAGAAGTAAACCTTGCCTGTGCTATAAATAGGACCTGCTGGAGAGATAGGTATGTATCACAGAGAATACCAAAATCCAGAGCAAAGGAGAAAAGCGAACCAGTTCAACTGTAGCTCACTGCCAAATTTATTCAAAATAAAAGACAAAAAACATATGAGATCAAGCGCTTTCACCTGGATCAGTACCAGGCTTTTTCAAGATGAGTTTGCACTCACAAAAACACAGATTTATATACTACAAGTAATAATATCACATGATCAAATGTGTTAACAGCTTAGTTGATAGGCAAATAAATTAATAGGCAAATACATTGTTAATTGGTAACCTAGTGCAAACAGAACCACTGAGCCATGCTCTCAAAAAAATGTAAGCCATGCAGTGATAAAAACACTTCTGTAGAACAATAAAATGTTAAAAAACATTAAGAAACATTGATAAACATTAAAAAACATTGAAAAACATTAATGCATCATTAATCAATCCTAAAAATCTTTTTTTAAAAATCTATGTTAAAGTGGGTAAATGAATAAATAAAACCTATAAAATCACAGTGTGTGTGTTCAATACACTTTATGCAAAAAATGCCTACAAAAAGTGATGAAATTTATTAGTTGATAAATAAATAAAACTATCTGTTGTATAAAATGGACTCAGCCATAAAAACTGTAGTTTTATAAATTATAATTTTATAATTTATAATTTAGCCCTTCTTAATTTAAGGACACTAGCAATGCTGACACTGTCATTCAGGCCTGGGGGTTTTGTGGCATTCAGTTTAAGTTGCCACAACAGCTCCTTATACTCAAGCCGGGCCTCCCAGTCCCCTCCTCTACTGTCCTGCAGAACTTGCTCTAAAACCATAAATCTCAACTGCATATTAGGACATGTGCCAAGATGTTTGTAGAAAGCATTAGTGTCTTTCTTTTTAGAAATTTCATATAAATGCTCGTAAATCCTTCTTCTAAGGGTTCTCTCAGTTTTACCCACACAGAAACTACAGCATTGTATGCAAAAACCCAAATACACAACACCCTTCACCCCACAGTTATAGTAATATTCAGCCCTAAATTTAAATCTTCTTGATGGGATGAATAATACACTATCATTTACCACATAGGTGCACTGCTTGCATGCTCCACAACTGTAGGTCCCAGGTTTGGGGCAAATTCGCTTCCCACCTACTCTAAGTTTCCCTTCAAATAACCCTTTGAGATTCCTGTCCTTCCTTCTAACAAAACAGGGACGCTCATTGATTATTTGCTTGAGCTCTTCATGCTGTTTCAGAATAGGCCAAAATTTTAAAATTGACTGTTCTACCTGGGAAGAATCCTCCAAAAAAGTGTACACAAAGCTATTGTGAGAATCAAACTTCCCCAAAGATTTTGAACCAATATTCTGTGTTGTCCCTTTCCCCAACAAAGGGGAATATACATCGTCCCTACCTGCAATGACCTCCTTGGCTAACTCATCAACCAAAAGTGCCGGGTACCCTCTTTCTCCAAATAGCTGCTTTAATAGATCCACCTCTTCTAGAAAAAATTCACCCATACTACACATTCTTGAGGCACGTATTAACTGTCCTTTGACTATGCCTTTTTTCTGATAAAAAGGATGACCACTGTCAAAGTGTAAATAGGAGTTCGAAAAGGACTCTTTTCTATAAACTTTGGACTGGAAAATACCATTGTAAATGTCCTTGGAAAGAGTAATGTCCAAATAGTTCAAGGATTCATGACTTACATTGTAGGTGAATTTCAAGAAAAAGGTGGTGGAGTTAATATAATCCATAAAATCGAGAAATTGGTCCAAAGTACCATTCCAGAGCAAACATATGTCATCCAGGTATCTTTTGTAATGACTAATGAACCTGACCCAATGTGTGGAGAAAATAAATTCACTCTCCCAATGGTGCAAAACAATATTGGCATAGCTGGAGGCACAAGCAGTCCCCATTGCTACACCCTTTTTCTGCTTAAAAAACTTGCCACTGAAATAGATGAAATTATTTTCTAATATAATTTCCATAAATTCCACCAATAATCCAATGGTATTGCCATCCAGGTTCGACATAGCCGCTAATGTGTCATTAAACCATTCCAAACCTAAATTGTGGGGAATGCTGGGAAAGAACTCCACTATGTCAATAGTGACCATTAGCAGGTCAGGCTTAAATAATTCTTTCTGGATACTTTTCAAAAATTCCCACGAGTCCTTGCACACATGGTCCAATGAAAATGCAAATTCATTAATGGTGAAATCAATGAATTTGCCCAGTGGTTCAGTTATACCACCAGCACCTGCAACAATAGGTCTAAAATTTAGTGGAGCTAAGCCTTTGTGGGTCTTAGGAATCCCAAATATCACCGGGATTCTTGGGTTCTTAACATAGAGGTAATTGAACAACTTCTCATTAATGGCTCCCTGTAACAAATGATCCGTAAGCAGAAAACTAATTTTGGAGTGTGCTAAATTCAACTCATTTCTGGAAATTAATTCATATCGTTCGGTATCCTGTAACATGTTGTAAATGAATGTATCATATACCATGTTGCACATTAAAACAGTGCCACCACCCTTGTCCGGCTTCATCACCCTGATGTCTTCTTCTCTGAACCTGTCTATTAATTGGCTTAAATCCTGGTTCAAGTTGGAGTATGAAGTATGTGCCCTATTAGTGCAATGATTTCTTAAATCAGCTTCTACCAATTCCTCAAAAACTTTTAGAAATGGATTCAAAGGCGGATTAAAAGTACTAGGTCTAGATAGCCCCGCCACAATCTGGGTTTGATCTTTAAAATACAAAGCAAGATTCAAACGTCTGGTAAACATTTTTAGGTCCACCAAGACACAAGTTAAATCAACATTGCGTTTGGGTACAAACTGAAAACCTCTGGTGAAGAGTTCCAAAAAATCATTAGTCACTTTGGCATCAGTAAAATTGTAGATACAAAAATTACCCTTTCTCACTACCACACATTCACCATGAACAGTTTCAGATAAATGGTTGGAAGGGGTACAAATAATTGTACAATTCATACCCCTTATCTCCGTGTTCTGTTCCAGCCCTGTGGTTGGTACATAGTCCGTCTCCCCCCTGCCCTGCCCTGGGAATAATAAAAATCCGAAGGACCATCTTGATTGTTCTTTTGGGCAAGTCTTTCACTCCTCCTAGGCAAATGTGGGGCTGGAACAGAGTCATTATCATTAAAATTTACCTCATTATTCACATCAGTGTTTTGCCTTGCGTCTTGCCTATTCCTACCCAACAATGGGTAGGCAGTACCTTCCCTGTATTCCACAAGATCACGCTCAAGTTTCCTAATTTTACGATTCACTATCTTGATAGAAAATTGGTCCAGCTCATTAAAGACATTATCATACTCCCTTTTAACAGACAGGAAGTTTTTACTCTTTACAACGGAATCGTTAAGCACTGTCACTTCTTGAAGCAGAGTACCAGCCTTTTCTTCATAGTTCTTAACCATGCATTCTATCATTTCCAGCCCTGCTTTATCGAAGATTTTTACTAAATTATGGTAAAGATGAGAACCAGCCACAGCGTTGTTGGGGAATTTGTAGCAGCGTAGCCCTTTAGGGACACGCTGCACTCGCAGACGTTCCTTTAAGTAATCAATCTCCAATTGCGTACTTTTGTATGCATATAACTTATCATTTAAAGTTTTAAAATTACGCTCAGCACAATTGTCAGAATTACTGCTGTTAACAAAGGTACCTTGTTTGAAGAGGAATTGCTTTTCAGTCCATGTAGTAAAGTTAAAATCCTTTTTCGCGTTGCCATTTCTGGTGTTGCTTACGCCTTGAGTTCTAGCTTGTTGCTCCTGTGGATCGGTGCTACCCAATGGAATCCCGCCAGGAACTTCCGCTAAGAGAGGAACTTTGAAACCAGTCTCCGATGTTACTGCTGTGTTTAAACCAGGTCTGGTTTCTTATGTATCACAGAGACTACACTGTCTATGAAACAGGCTCCCCATCCATGTGAAGCTGAGTTCCTCCCTAACCCAATTCAAGTGCAACTTGGACAATTGGATGGGAAATTGGAAATTCAACCCTGGTTTAGCAGTGGCACCTATGTCTCTAATGCAAACAGGTAACCTATAAATGGTTCATCTCCCAGGCCCATGCTTACACTTATCAAGGATGTCAGAACTTGTCAAAGATTCAGGATGCATGGCTAGCCTTAAAAACGCCCTTGTGGTCATCAGCTTAGTAAATACCTATGAACCCATAAACCCCTCTATCACCCACATGATTACCAACTGGCTTACAGGTAAAATGCAGGTAATCAAAATAGGTGAAGTTGCCTCCACAAAGAGACCAGTCAACAGTGGAGTCCCCCTGGGTTCTGTGCTGGGACCTATCCTGTTTGTCATCTAATTTTCTGAAGTAAAAGTGAATACCAAAGGGCTCTGGCTGACTATGTTTGCAGATGACTGCACAATAGGAGAAGTCATTGAATCCCCAAATGACTTAGCCATCCTGCAGGAAGGTTTGTTCCAAATAAATAAGTTCTGCCAAAATCATGGACTGAAACTAAATGCCAAAAAATGCACTATTTCATCTACCCCAGGGAACTACCACATTAACAATATGCCCCTCCCCTAAGAATTGACCCTGTTGTTTGGGGATTTGGGAACTTATGTGGAGAGCGACCTAACTTTTGATCAACACATGCCCATTGTTGTGAGAATGCCTTTCTATATTGCACAGCATATAAACAAAGGGATTGTGTCTAGATCCAGGGATGTCATTGCACTCAGCCCTCATTAGGCCAGCCATTGAATGTAATGGCCCCTTTGGCATGTGTCTATCCAGACACATGCAACAACTGGAACACCCACAGAGATATCTTACTAAAAGGATACAAGGCCAAACTACACATCCTACATGGACCAACTCACACCATATCACTATACTCGGTATTCTACAGACTACTAAAAGGTGACCTGTATCAGACATATAAGGCATCCTCTGTCCCATTACTAATGGATTTATTGTACATCAGCAAGTCAAATAACATCAGAAATACTCAGTCTAGGGATCCAGTCTTCTTCTGCAACATCAACAGATTAGTTTGGAGGGACAGGTGTATCTCAGGATAGCTCTGCTCGGGAACAAATTCCCCATCCCCAGGAAACAAAGTTGATCCCCGTCCATATTCAAGTGCAATTTTGATCTATGGATGGAAAACAGAATATTTACCCCAGGACTGCCCTGTACTACTAGTTGACAGAGGCACCTAAATTCTTTATCCCATTCATGTCACCTCACATTATCTATGGTATGATCCCAGTTATTCTTATTAAGGGTAATATATAACTACTGACCATGGAATTGGTAAGACCAATCTAACACCAAATGGGATAGGTTATTCTGAGCACAAAAAGGGAAATTGTCTAGGCTTAAAATGGCCCACAAGGCCAGCTAGCTTAGTACTTACCTATGAACTACTCATGTATCAACTCCTTTGTTCAACGCTTTCTGGAATTTATAAATTCCAATGCTCTGGATCAACTTATCCACAACCCCACCAGAGGCAACAATATCCTAGGCATAGTCATTACCAACATGGTGGGAGGTTGGCATAATGGTTAAGATGTTTACATGAGTAACCGGTGTTCCACACCTGAAGTCAACTCCTCGTTGGTCAGATCCGACCATAAGCTAATCACCCTAGATATCCACATCCTGCACCCCCCCCCCACCACCATTAAGGAAACCATGGTAAAACATTTCTCCAAAGCTAACTTCATGCTTCTTAAGACAGAAGTGATGAACTTCATGACACCCATGCAGATGGACAATACAGTTACGACTGCTGAATCCTTCACAAATGCACTCTATAAGCACTTACATGAGTGCATGGATCGTGCTATCCCAAACAGAACCAAGATGCTATCCTCCAAAAAAAGGAAGCCAATCTGGTGGTCTCCTGCCATAAACAAACTCTACAACAGAAGGAAGAAACTGTTGCAAAAGAGAGTAAAATCTCATGAGTGGAGGAGCTCCCTGGTCAGCCTCAGTAAGAAGCTGAAATCTCTTATAAGATCCTCCAAAGCTAGCTATGAAAACAAAATCATCACTTATTCTAAGGGAAACCACAAAGCATTCTATAGCTATATCAAGAATCTCAATGGCAATACTCAGATCTGCTCTGAGTTACAGCACAACGGCATGAAAATTACAGACCCAACTGATGTTGCCAACATCCTGGCAGATAGGTTCATTGCTAACTTTACCCCCCTCTCACCCCCTAAAGGGCCCATACCTATACAGGAACTCCCTGTAATCACAACTACGCAGGTAAAAGCTGCACTCTGCCAAAAACACAGCATCCATGGGACTGGACAATATCCCAGGCTGCATTTTACATGAACTTCAGAACGAACTGGCTCCCCACCTAAGCACCATGTTTAATCATAGCCTCACATCAGGATTTGTGCCCACTGAAAGGCACACAGCAACTGATATCCCACTCCACAAAGGGGGAGCCACCACTGATCCTGGGAACTATCACCCTATTAGCCTGATGAGCCTGGTCTGTAAGGCCATGGAACGTATCATCATGGAACTCATAAACAAAGACATTGGTAACCTCCAAACTCTGGACCCCACCCAGTTCAGGTTTGTGAAAGGTAGATCATGCCTCCTGAACCTGATCAACTTCTTTGAGGCAGTCACCAAAGCAGTAGACCAGGGTAAGGTAGTTCACACAGCCTATCTTGACCTCGCCAAGGCTTTCAACACCATCCCCCATTCTGGAATTGTAGCTAAACTCACTAAACTAGGTATAAATCCCTATGTCACAAGATGTGTTGCCAACTGGCTCACTGACAGAACCCACACTGTAAAAGTTACATACTCCAAATCTGACTTCAAACCAGTGACAAGTGACAGGTCAGAATGGATTCCTTCACAGCAGGGGAATCAACAAATCAACCACAACCAATGGAAGAGACCTCAGGTAATGAACCAGTTTGGCAGACAGTACAACAATGTTCTGCCCTGCAACATGACGCTGGATCATCACAATGAATTTCTTGTGAGTGAGAGTCGAAATGACCAAGCGGGGAACTTGGTGAAGATTATTAATAACCAAGAAAGGGACTTTAAACTTTATAATTACATTGGAATAGAATTGGGAACTGAGGTTGCTGACATTTTTGCATGGGATTTGAGCTATGTACCTGCAAAATCAGCTGATCTTGTCAAGGTAATTTTGGACATAAAAGTTTTTGTTCAAAAACTGAACTTCAACATTCTTCTTAAAGATAAACAATTTTTTAATGACAAGTTTAGAACTAGCAGGTTGTACAACCCCCCGCTGCATCCCTTACTGTCACAATTTGAAAAATTTTGTGAAACTGATTTTCGTTTAATGTTGGGGAACCATTTTAAGAATACACATAGTACTGAAGTGATGGAAAATAACATTAAGGGATTATTTAACTTGCTTTATGAATGTGGTTTAAGGGCAATGCAACTAGACAAGGGAGGGGAGATTGTTGTAATGTTTGTAAAGGGCTATAATGATCATATTTTTTATATTTTAGAGGGTCAGGCTTATGAGCAATCTATTCTGTCAGAGCTTAACAAAGCATACACACTAATTAGAACACAACTCAGGGATATGTTTATTGAACAGCGTATTAGTATGGAAGAATTCAAATAACTCTCGGTTGAGGCCCCCGACCACCCACTAGGGGGTACCTAAGGTACACAAATCCATCAACAATCCACCATTAAGACCTATTGTGTATGGGAGAGGCTCCATTACTATACCACTAGCACATTTTATTGATAAGAAATATAAATTTTTACTAGAAGATGAACAGCATATTTGTCGATACTCGTGGGATTTCTTGGCTAAATTAAACAATGTAGAATTTGCAGTAAATGATTTGTTAGTCACAGTTGATGTGCATGACTTGTACACACTCATACCACATGGGGTAGCCTTGGACTCAGTATAGGACTATCTTAGTAGGAAGGGGATCGTTTAGGACAAAATAAATACATGCCTGGAAATGTTAGAACTCATTTTATGTAACAATTTTATATAATTTGAAGGAAAGACATACAAGCAAAAAGAGGGGGTGGCCATGGAGTCACCAGTGGGTTCTTTCCTGGGAAATATGGTTTTGTTACAATGGGAGAACCACATGATTTTCAGGCAGGAATATAGGGGTGGCATCAAGATATACCTGCGTTACCTGGTTGATTTATTTATTATATGGAAGGAAGATGAGGAACACCTGGAACAATTATTGCAGTACATCAATGGTAGTACAGATTTTTTGCAATTCACTCATACTAGCAGCAGGGATAGAATGCCCTATTTAGATGTGATGATTGAAAAGGATTTTGAGCAGGCAGGTTACATGGCCAGTGTTTATTGTAAGCACACTTACTCTAACACAGTATTATACTACACTAGCTTTCACCCATTTAAACAAAAAAAAAGCAGTGGTGAAAGGACAGATGGTGAAGGCGGCCCAAATGAGCACAATGAAAACTGGTTTCAGCAAGGAATTGGAATTGTTGTTCAGGATGTTAAGTAGAAGGGGGTACCCCATGGAAATGTTGCAGGAAGTTAAAGAGGAAGTGGTGTATAAAAGGGAAATTGGGATTTAGCAACCTATTTTAACAATGGAGAACAGACTGGGGTGAGAACAGGGTCACATAATGAAAATAAATATACAGGAGCTATGGTAACTACATACAAATGGACAGTAATAAGGTTAATTGGATTTTAAACAAGAATTGGAATATTTTTAGGGAAATTCATGGACTTTGGCAAATTATGGGGACTCACCCTATTGTTATTTATAGAAGGGGTCATAACTTTAAAGACATGTTGGAAAAGAAAAAAACACAGGTGCCACTTAGGGGCAAGATGGCTAAATGTGGAATGTGCAGTACATGTAAATATATTCTGGAAGGGGACAGGATTAACCTGAGGAATCAAGATTATTCTGTAACAGGGAGATATAACTGACAGCAGGAATTATTTACAGAGCTAGATGTCAACACTGTGGGGCTTATTATACAGGAAAAACTGAGTGAAAGTTGCACAACTTATGAGCATGTTTATGAAATCAGAAAGAAAAAACATCACCAATACCCTTTATAGGCACCTTATGAAGAATGAAACACATGACTTTAGGTTTAGTGTATTAGAAAAGGTGGAGAAGTATCCGAGGGGTGGTCTGTGGTGAACATTTTTGGAGCAAAGGGAGCTTATTTGGCAGATCAAGCTGGAAGCCTACAGGCACCCGAATTTGAACAATATGATTAGTATAGCTCTGGTTTTAAAACTTAAATCTCTGGAACATTACTAACAGAATGACTGCAATATTTTTTACTTATTTATCTATTTATAATTTCTTCGATTATTTTTTAGGAAAAGTGCAACAAATTACATTTGTATTTGTATATATTCCCTTTGTTATGGTGTGTATAAGCCTTTAAATTTCTGACTTTAGCTTTCTGGCTGATGTAATGGATTGTGGGTGTGTTTCTGACTTCATGGAGGGAGATTTAAACAGTTCTGTTTGGATTTTTAAATGTATCTGAAAAAGTTTTTGGTGTACAAAAATGAAAGTGCTAATACTTTTAAGCATTAAGGCTGGTTTTACAAGAAAACCTTTTGGTTGGAGGTCTCATTCTCTGTGGTGCTGTGGATTGTGTTTTTTTTTTTTTTGCTGTCATGAGTGTATATTAGAAGGGGGTAATTAGTTAGGAAGTTTCTTTTATGAGTGGCAGTGTGTTAGTTTGGGTAGTACTGTCTACCACTTTCTATCAGAGACATTCTGGCCAGACCCAGTGTGAATTTCTGATTTCCCATCCATTGGCAAAGGTTACACTTAAATACGGTTATGGATGGACTCTGCATTACATGGATGGGGAGCCTGTTCCAGAGAACAGGGATTCTCTGAGACACATATATGTCTTGCCAACATGTCTTATTTATGTGACAAGCAAAAGTTAAATCCTTGGATCTAGAGGTTCTGACGTTCATTTTGCAGATGTGCAAAAGGTCCAGTCGAGCTGGATCTAAGGATGCCTTGTATGCCAGGGCAGAGCACCTCTCAGTAACCTGTAGGAGACAGATTACAGACATAGGGTTTAAGGCGATCCATATAGGAGAATATGTGTATACCCTAGATTATCCTGCTAAGGAACCTTTGTGGGCATTCCAACTGTTGCATATGTTTGGTCATGTATATGCCGAAGGGGGCATCATACTCACTGATGGGGCTGATAAGGGCTGAATAAAGTGGCACTATGACTTCCTTGAACCTGAATGCCATGCCCTTACTTATAAGTTGGGTGACATAGAATGATTTTCTTACTACCTTGGCCACATGTTGGTCAAAGGCCAGATTACTGTCTACATATGTTCACAGATCCCTGACTATTGAGTCAACTCTTAGGGGTGCCTTATTGATAGAATAATTAGCCTGGGTGGCAATTTTGCCAAAAGGCACTATAACGCATTTCTTTACATTCGGTTTTAGTTCTTGACTTTGGCACCGGTCATTTCTCTGTGTTGGACCCTCTTGTAAGATGTTTGTGTCATGGGGGTAATCTATGATAGCTCTCAATCTCCAGTCAAGACATTAGCCTTTTATTTCAAGAAGTAGATGCCAAATAGGAGTGGCCCCAGCACAGAGCCCTGAGGTACCCCACTGGTGACTGGTGTCTTAGCGTTGGTGGTATCTCCAGTCCTGACTTCCTGGGTCCTATCTGTGAGTCAGTTTGCAATCGAGAGAGTTATGTAGGGGTTTATGTCCAGTTTGTTAAGTTTTTCAACTATACCTGAGTGGGGCATTGTATCAAACACCTTAGTTGGGTCCACCTAGGATGTATGCATTATTTTCTCCTCAGCCATTTCCTCGGTGACCTTCTCAAGGAAGGATGTCCACCAGGTTTAGCAGCGATGATCTTCCCTTGACAAAGCCTAAATGGGTGGGGTCCAGAGTCTAAAGGTTGCCTATGTCTTTCTTGATCATTTCGGTGATAATTCATTCCGTGGCTTTGCGTATTAGAGTAGTCAGACTAATAGGTCTATATCTTCTGGGGTTGGTTGATGGTCCACCCTTGCGAAGTGGGATAACCGTTGCAGTCCTCCATTCTCATGGTACAAAGCCATTTTTACCCAGAATTCTTGACCAAATAAGTTGAGAGGTATGGTGTTATCCCAATACATTCAGATCAAATTATTTCTACTGGAGTTATTAGAGCAAATCAGATATAGAGTACCAGGCAGTTCCTGTTGCTGCATTTGCTTTGGTATATTTTTGCCTTTTTCAGTTATATTTTCCTTGGGGGGGCAGGAAAACTAATATATTGTTTTTGTTTATGGTTGCCACTGAATCTCAGTTATTTAACTATATCTTTTACTATTTTTAATGCATCAGAATCATTAAATGGTTATTATTTTTTTAATGGATTTGCCACAGAAAAGTGATGTTAAAGTTAATTTTCCAAGAATCACCTTAAAACCTCCTTTATATGAGTCATGTTAGATATAGACTAAAACAATAATTAAAAAGGTCACACAGAAAAAAAAATGGTTAAAAAACACAAAAAGAAAAATCTAGAAAGGCTAGACTTTCCACTGTGTGATACCTTAAACCTCTTGTATCAGAGACAACACGGGATGTATGCAAATTACCATTTAAGGATATCAGCTAAATTTTAAATCATTGTTTAGTGTGTTAGTTGGGATATTTTGTAGATATCCTAATGTTTGTGGATATCAGTTGGGTACGGCAGCTCTGTGTTTCCAAAAGTCAAGCATTCTTCTTATGCTTTGCTGATGATGCCATAAGAAGGCAGAAACATGCATGTCCACAGCTAGAGGGGTTTGGTTTTACTGGCCTAAAATTGTCCATAAATAGACTTAAAAGTAAAAGTAAAAGTAAAAGAAAAAGTCATGGGCATTCAGAATTGCCATTTAGCTGAAACACCTGATATCCTTAAAGGTTAATTTGCATATAGCTTTGCTAGATTTTTCTTTTTTAATCATGCTAGATATAGGGAAATATTTTTTAACAAGTAAACATAATGTCAGTAGTGTGAGTTGCAGGCATCTTGCACAGCTTCTGAAACCTATTTTCATTTTTGTCTTTTTGCTTCAATTACTCTGGTTTATGTTCTCAGAGCTGCCTTTACCTCTTAACAGTAGATATAAATACTCAACAAAATAAACTGCCTGTGCGTTTTAAGGCTTCCAGACATTTAAACTACTTTCAGCTGTGTCTGCAGTAGGAGATGAGTGTTTTATCTTGAATGTACGGTATTTGTTTCAAAGTATTTTCCTTAGAGTGCAGCACAGAACAAAACTTATTTTATTTTATTTATATTTGTTTTCTGGGGTAGAACACTGATTTTCATGCAGACTTAGTTTGGGAGTGGTGTGTAGTAACTTGCTCAGAGTCACACAGACAATGGAAGTTCAGGAAATCACACCTTTTGCACCCCTGGACCACAGGAAGCAGCCTATTAACAGCTCCTTAACCCTCTAAGCCCACTGTGAAATAAATCTGATGTTGTTCTTACTGATGCACAAATGTCTTTGTGCATGATATTTTCCTAGCTCTGTTGTACTGGTAGCTACACCCTTAACGTGTTACAGAGTAGCATGTCATTACTTTATCTAAACCATAATCCTTGTACATGACAGATAAATAGTTTTTTAGTGTTGTAAACATTGACAGGATTTGTAAGATTATGGTATTCACTGTTTTTATGTAGGGAAATGGTCTTTCATTGTTAACAGTGGGTTGGGAGTGAACTGTTAACATATATTCTATACTTTATTGGTATGGTGTTTTTTTAACATGTCCTACCTGCCCCACCAGCTAGCTACTGTGTTCCTAGTGTGCCCCAGCAAGAAAAGGGATCTAGTACCACTACCATGCATGCCATGCACATTTCTGAAAAATACATATCAGCAAGAGCTGCATTGTCTCCCCTCCCTCATTATGGGTGAGCTGACATCAGCCATTCACTGATAATGCCCCTGAATGACTCTTCCTGCAGCTGTGTCTCTGGTCAGTCCAGGGTTGTTGTCTAGGTCATAGCCAGGGCATTATGTGTCTTCCACATAGAAATAGGACTTGTTTGCTTTAATGATAAATCTATTGAAACACATTCTAGCAAGTAAACAAGCAAGTAGAAAAAGAAAGTCAAACCAATAAATAAAAAAGCCAAAACCTTTGAAAATTGCACACTCATCTTCGGTGATACTTCTGAAAACTTGTCCAATGGACAGAGAAAAGTAAAGAACTCTGTCATCATTGCTACATACACCTATGAAGCTTCATAGACCTTGGTCTAACTGTAAGCATTTATTTTATTTATTTTTACTTTTTTAATTCATTAACCAGTTGGTTACAGCAGACTTACTAGAGATGTCCATTTTAGTAGAGCATGATATGTAGGTACAAATAATTTAAGTTGGTTGTACATGATATGGTTAAAGCTCAGATTTCCAGGTTCACAGCCTAGCACCTCAAATTCTAAGCTAGGTAGCCTGTTGGTGTAGAGCCAAAGGAAGTCACAGACCATTGTAGCAACCTTAGCTGGGATTCTGTAAAATCTTGTTTTATCTGACAGTGTATTAGACAGGCCTCATTTTTCTCAAGAAAGACATTGTACCAGATGCTGTCAGTGTAAGTCTTCCCATATTCTAAAAGACTGCTGTGTGTGTAAGTGACTTACTTTGGTGTAAGGCCAATCTATAAACAGGCTTACACTTGGGACCAGATTCCAAAAGAGCTTCTCTCAGCTTGCTGTCAGTGTAAGTTAGCACTTACACTGAGATTGAGTCTTTTGGAATCGGGCTCATTGTATTTTAGCAGCAGATCAAAGTTGGTCTTATTTACAATTCTTTTCATGCTTTCATTCTTCTCAGTGAGGCTTCTGTCCAACTGCGCTATATCAAAAGCAGCTCAATCGTATTTGGCATAATATTAGTTTCAGTAGTGCAGTCATATGAAACCCATAATTGTGAGCTTCAGTATTGAAAATAGATCCAAATACATTTTTGATCTCCTTTGTTATGAGGAGCAAAGACTGTAACATCCCCTATACAGAGGGCTTTGTCTCGTACACTCCCTCACAAAATATTATATCTGAATTTACCCTCCCCTACTTTCTCATTTTGATAAGTTGGTCTTGCAACTGTGTAAGTCATGTAAATTGGTCAGGACAGCAACAGCAAACATGAAAAGCTCATACTCAGCTTTGTAGCAAATAGAAATGAGGAAGTTAGCACTGAACAAAGTGTCAAAAGAGAGTAAGTGGAAGAAGAGAACTCAGGCTGAAGAAGTCAAGTATGTACAGTTTGTGTATCTATCTATCTATCTGTATATATATATATATATATATATATATATATATATATATATATCTATATATATATGTATATATATGTATATATATATATATATATATATATATATATATATATATAGGTCTACTTCTGTTGGTCGACAGCCCATTTCACTGACACTCATTTGGTCGACAGCTCATTTGATCGACAAAAAGTATTCAAGGCAAAAACCTGGGATTTGCCCCCCTCCCCACTGTTGTGCGACTGTGGAGTTGTTATATATAGTTGGGGGGTGTGGGGGGCACAGCCCCCCCACATTGGGGGTGTGTGGGGGGCGAAGCCCCCCCACCTAGAATGTTTGTCGATCAAATGAGCTGTCGACCAAATGAGTGTCAGTGAAATGGGCTGTCGACCAACAGAAGTAGACCCATATATATATATATATATATATATATATATATATATATATATATATATATATGGATCTACTTTCAATTCCTAAATGACCACTTCATCGAGCAGCAGAACATTGAGATGATGTTGCCGAAAAGTTAATTTTCTGAACACCCAGATCACCATAATGTAACTCCAGGAAACTAACCAACTGCATTGTTGTTAGGTTTAGTTATGGAGAATAATGATTTATCAGTGGAGCATAGGGGTCTTTTAGTAGTGCAAGGTTGAATGATGGAGTGAAGAGATGAGAATTGTTCAGGGTTGTGTAGTAGTAATTGGAAGATTGTAATTAATTGCGAGATCAACAGAGATTTATTTAGTTTGTGCTAGTTTAGTTGTTTAGGAGAGGCAGTGACATGATGTATATTGTTGGTTGAGAATTTGGCTACTTCATTGTAGCATTGTTCTAGTTTGGCTGATAGAGAGGAGTTGATATTGTTTAGGACAGGGGAAGTATATAATGGGGTGGGGAGTTGAAAAGAAGTGGCTGTGTTTTGTTTCACAGAGTCAGAAGGCAGTGTTTTACTCTAAAGTGGCAGCCTAGCTTTTGGTGTGTCTTCTTTATGGCTTGCTGAAGATGAAGATCAAATTTCAGGTGGTCATCTATAATCATGACTACTAGTTTGTAATAATAATAATAATAATAATAATAATAATAATATAACTTGTAAAGATACCAAAAAGTGAAACTGAAACACTGCTGTCTACAAAATTGATACATTCATCTGCTACAGTGCAATCTAAGCTAAGCTACAGTTACTTAAGGATCAAAGTATAATTTTAGCAAGCTTAGCACTGGGTACATTGTCTTACTAGCTGACCCATTTTAAATCAATTAGGTTTGAACGTTTTGCTTTTAATTCACCAACTTTCATCTTAGCAATCAGTTCTTGCTATAAAAAATCGCCGTCACTGCTGCTTCCATTACTGGTCTGGCAGTGATATGATGTGTGCGTGATCTTTTCTCTTTACTCTATGGTTGTTCAATCATGTATTTAGTATATTTAAGCAAGGGTAGGAACTCTGAGAGTTGTAGAAGTACCTTGGTAACTTTATCAGCCAACAGAGGCTATTAAAAGTTATAAGCACTACTATGCACAGCAAAAGGGGGGAGATGTATGAGGAAGGTTTAAATAATTGTGAAAACAGTTACAATTGATGTTTTTATTATCCTGAAGTAATAGTTTCCTCTTTAAGGTTACTCCTTCTTATTGGGTCAAAGAAGACATTGTCACCATACTCATGTACCTGTTAGCACAAAAAATCTGAAGAAAGCTAAAAATAATGGGATGGAGGTGCAAAAAGCCAGTAATTAGGGACAGATATTAAATATTGAATAAACTTAGAAATCTGCTACAATAATTTAGCGTTAAGATACATTTTATGAATTATTTGATGTTCAAAGCTCAAATGTCTGTTATTATTTAGTGTCTTGAGTCCTCAATGACTTGCTAGAAAACCACATATTTTATGAGGAACACAGCAAAATTATGAGACAAAAAAATCTAGACAGTCTGCAAAAATCTGGACAATTGAGATGTATGATGGTCATCACCCATCTGGTATATGGCTCTAGGGCATCTGAAATGGACAAATTCAGTCCAAAAAGAGCTTGAGGAATAGGGTTCATCTCTTGTAACAAATCTTTTTGCCATACATGAATAGCAGTCATTAAACTGTCTCTTATAAGGTACCATGCAAATAAATGGTTCTGCTATTTCAGAGATGGATGAGCCATTCAGCCCTGTTCAAAAAGCTGCAGTAATAAAGCTGCCTTCAGAGTAAGAAGAATAAACCCAAAAAAGATCTTAAGGGTCCTAGTTCTTCTTCAGTGCTATAGAGTTTCCTTAGGAAGCAAAGTGGGCAGTAAGGCGGCCATACACGTTAGGTTACAAAGATTCTAGTCCCTTTGGCATTTTAAGCTTCCAGATTAAAAATTTCTGCAAACTGAAAGCAAAGGTCAGGTTGTTGTGAGACAATGTTGGTCACATTTGGAAGGTACATTTCTATGGACAAGATGAAATCAAGTCAAACCTCATGCATTTATGTCATTAAACTCTATCTTTAGGGCCTCCATTCATTCAGTGAAGATAGGCAGACAAATTTTTTCTAGTTGCCTAATAGTAATAAAACTCATAGTTTTATTCTTGCCTATAGTAACAAATTAAAAAAAAAATCAGAAGTCAATCTCAGGGAAAGCGATGTACTCACTGGGCAAGGAAAAACAGGGCATTAGGTTGCTATGTAGGAAGACGTGTGTGTGTGTGTGTGTGTGTGTGTGTGTGTGTGTGTTGTGCATGTGTGTATATGTGTATATATATATATATATATATATATATATATATATATATATATATATATATATATAAATTAACCGCACTCAAAAAAACGAACGAAGAGAATAAATTTTAACTAAGAAATTAACTTCGTGACAATAACAGCATTCAAAGAATAGTAAATCACACCAACAACTCTTGTAGTACTTTAGCGCTTTCATCTTATTTATTATCAAGACTTCTTCAGAAAGACATTAAACATGTAGCGGGCCCCAACATTTCATATGGTTACCTAATCTGGCTACTGAAATATTCTTTACTACACCAGATTGCAGTGATACCCCATTCTAATGATTCTTGCTACTTGCTGAATAAACTTTCTCTCTCTCTCTGTCAGACACACACACACACACACACACACACACACACACACACACACACACACACACACACACACACACACACACACACCTCACAAACAAGTCCTTGAGCATTTTTCACTTCTGACAAGCAATATACAATAGGCAGCAGTGATAATGAACTGAAAACAGTAAAGAAAAGTCAGGAATCCATGTAAGGACCTAAGTGGAATGAAGCAAGATGACTGGGGACAGCAATAACATTTTGGTAAAATCAGCAATACATTGCCCATTAAAGAGGTGTGCACCCCTTTATGGCCTCTTTTGCCAACCTTTGAACAGCTGTTCATCTCACTTTGTATTGCTCCTTGATTGACATTGCCAAAGGTTCATTGGTAGTTACAAGAAGCACAGTCTAGGAGACCATTAAGGAGCCTAGCACAATTCACAACTACTCTAAAGCACTGCTTGATTAAGTGACTTGCTTAAGGCCACATGTAATAGGCAAATTAAGGCTGAGGGAATCAATCACTATACCATAAGAAGTAGCTTGTTAACCAATCATTGCTTAGTCCTCTGCATTAATTGCCTGACAGATCTCATAAGGATACTGATAAATTTAAAATTACAAGTTAATCTTCTAAATCTGATTCCTTGCTTTTTTGGATGTCCATAGCAGGTCTAGCGATATTATCCATTAGGCCACATCACCATCCTGGCTAATATTGAATTATTTGCTTATCTAGCACAAATAATTTGGCCCTCCTTTTGGTGATATAGGAACCCTGTTGCAAGTAACTGCTTCACTTGCCACCTTTGTAATGCCAGCACTGCTGTATGTACTGCATAGGGTAACCTGACATTAATTAAGTAAGATAAAACCTCCAACCTTTGCAGATCACTTATGGATCAGGTTTGGCAGCTTTCCCCTTTACTAAACTCCCTGTGAGTATTTATAAACAATTAGTGCACTACTTTATGCAAAATAGCATGACAAGCAATAGCACACAGGGACAGGCAAATTCACTGACACACACATAGGATGACTGGGTTACTAGGGAAATAATGTGGCATGCATCATATGCAAATGGCCATATAATAACATGCAAATCAGCATCACCATGCTAATGAGAACTACTGTGTATGCCAATAACAATGACAGACATGGAGGATTGATTCAAAAATGTATTTCCTATATGTATCTCTCTCTCTGCATGTATATATATATATATATATATATATATATATATATATATATATATATATATATATTTATATGAAACATAGTGTGATGAGCCATGGTATTCATTGAGTCTGCACACCAGCATTTTTTTGTTGAACAATATTATCAGCTAGACAATTAGCATTTACGTAATCCATTCAAAATGCATTAGCATCCATTTTTGACACCAGTGTCTGTAATGTTGTGTGTCATTGCCCTCTGCATCATGGAAGGGTCTCATTAGTAACTGAAATGCTATCACCTCCATCATGGGGAAATACTTGATCACTACCATGTAGACAGCAGCTGATTAACTGGTGCCATTCTCTCACGGGTCAAGGAAAATGTATGGAATATAACACACAAACCACCAGGCCAGTTATGCAAGACTTATTCCAGTAAAATCTGTAGCTCTTCGGGTCACAGCATTCAAGGAGAAAAACAGTACATAAAAAAACTGCACTATATATATATATATATATATATATATATATATATATATATATATATATATACACACACACACACACACACACACACACACACACACATATATATATATATATATATATATATATATATATATATATATATATATATATTTGGGTCTATTTCAGATGATCAAAGTTTAAAACTTCAAATTACATATAGCCGAGACCATATGATCGAAGTTTCAAAACTTCAAACACCTGAAAGAAAAAAAAAACAAAGGAAAAAATTTTCCTGGATGTTTTTGCAGGGGGCAAGCCCTCTCCCCTGCACTCCCCGTGCCTACTGCTATTTAAATATACCAACTCCAAGATCGCACTACAGCAAGGAAAAGGGAAAATTTCCCATTCTGCGCTGTATGGAGATCTTCGTTCAGAATGTTCAAAGTTTTAAAACTTCGATCATATGGTGTCAGCCATATGAAATTCGAAGTTTTAAAACTTTGATCATTTGAAGATATATATACACACACACACACACACACACACACACACACACACACACACACACACACACACACACACACACACACACACCATGCAAATTGTGCACCACTTCCTAGATGCAATAATGAAGCATATGGAGGATCAGGTGTAATTCCAAAGGACAGCAGAGGAGAGAATCACCAATATGCAGGCATTCTATGATATGGCCCATTTCTTTTAGATCTTAGGGATCACTGATTGCACTCAAATTGCCATCAAGACCTTGCCTTTTCAACATGGCATCAGGTATATAACCGGAAGAGTTGCCATTCTGTCAACTGCCAGGTGGTGAGCAATGCACAGGGTATTATCTCCAGTATGTGCACCATGCAGTCAGTTTCCTTTATTTTCACATATGACACATGTGTGATCTATACCAGAATTTCATGCTGGGGGCATTCTAGAGTGTCACTAGTTGGTAGGTGCAGATATTTCAAACTCCAGAGCCCATCACAGTTCAGTAACATAATGATACATAACAAATCTCTCATAATGGTATATGCTGTTGTGTGTTACAGATGATGTTACGCAGGCTTTGAGTCATGGCTGATGACCCCATCTACAACACCCCTAGCAGAGGTGGAGGGGGCATAAAACAAGATATTGATACAGACACAGAGTATCATAAAATGTGTGCTCACAGTACTGAAGTCTTGCTTCCACTGCCTGGATTCACCTGGCAGTGCATTGCAGTACAGTCCTGCTATGTGCAGTAAGATATTTGTGGTGTGTGCAATACACCACATCATTATGTTATGTAAACAGTTACAGCAAAGGAAGACCATAACATTGGTCTATATCGGTGTACCAGCAGTGGAAGAAGACCTGGATGACAAGTTGGAGGATGCGGCTATGTCGAGCTCCCATGTGAGGCAAAGGCAGGTGCAGGTTGTTTGGCACTGGCAAAGAGGTAGCCTCTGGTCACACCTATGGACTATGACATGGCAAACACAGAACAAAAGTGATATAGACATTTTCAAAGCCAGGTTATGTAGTATAGCACATGAACTGGTTATACTGTGCAACAAACACTACCTAATCCACATGAGCCAGAGAGTGGGTATGATATGTTTAGCATAATTTGCATAGGGGTGCACAGTGGCAAAGGACAACAGTACTGCCACAGGAGGAAGGGTCATGAGTGGTGCATGTAGTAAGCCTACACATGTCTAAGCTGTTGTTAGGGTGTCAGGGATCATGTCCTTAGACTTCCAGGATTGGAGTGTTGGCAAGGTGTACTAGCTATCTGTGCAGAGGCTTGTGTGTAGGCATGTACCTCAGGGGAGGTCACAGTGTGTAGACTCATTATAAGAGATTGGGGTTAGATTCTCTGATGTGTGGTTATGGCAGGTGGCTGGACTGTGACAATGGCCTGTTTGTCCAGAGGTATGAGTCTTTCAGGGTGGATTTCTATCAGTATGTGGACCACTGTGGAACTCCATGACCCTGATTGTGATGTGTGGGTGAACTCACAATGAAGTTAGACTTCTGTTATGCACATCTATGGAATCGTCCACTGCTAAGGGTTTAGGCAGTGATGGAGCCAGAAGAGTGTCATACATATCAACATCAGTGGTTATGGCCATATTTGGAGGTAACAATGGATGCAGAAGACTGTCATCCACAGTTAGAGCTGAGGGCAAAGGTTGAGACAGACACTTGTGCAAAGCAGCAATGCTGACCTGCAGTGTGCAGCCCTCCCCTAGCTTGACTATGTGTAGGCAGCCACAGGGACCTATTAATAGCTGTCAAAAGAACTGTTATCCTCTGCAATAGTTTGAGGTGCTGAAAAGGCTATGGACACTTTCATGCAGACTAAGCAGCACAGTTAGCACCTCTGCAATATTTTGAGGTGGTGAAGAGGCTATGGACACTTTCATGCAGACTAAGCAGCACAGTTAGCACTTCAGCATGGTTTGAGCAGCATCCATCTGTGCTTGGATCACAGCTTGCACATTCACTAGCCAATACCTAGGATAATACTAATGTCATGTGTTACCTGTGCGTCACGTCATCAATAGTTGCCCATGCACCTCTTTCCAATATCATGTGTATGGATTGCAGAGGTTGTGTATTCCTCACATGCTGCCAATATTCCTACTGCTTGCTTACAGTGTGTGAGATGCAGATAGACAAGGCATCTTTAACTAAACACCGGTGCTGCAGATTAGGCTATCCTGGGCCTTTGCAGTCCCCTTAGTTATGGTAAAGACGAATGTTCCCTGCACTGGTAGTGTTGCTGATAGTGCCACTGTGTCGTCTCTTGATTCATGTTCATAATGCTACCATTAGCACCTTTTACAGATGTGCTTACTTCAGGCATGTGCAGATACATGCTGCTCTTTATTTTCCCAGTAGAACCTGTGAAAGTATACAGATAATTTGATCAAGTGAATTCTGGTATATGTGCATCCCCTACCACAAACAACCATGTGCCAGACAACTGTGTGGCACCAATTTACACTGGCTATGAGCACATACTTACATGTTGATGCAAGATGTGTCCATTGCTATCTTGAAGTCCCTGAGTGCCAGAAATGCAGTACGATATGTGTAAGTACACTGTGCAGATGTGCTTGATAATGTTGCCTTGCAATTGCATGTCACACAGTTTAGCTGGTACAGCTCCACAAATATGCAGGGGGTTGTCACGTGTGCTGCAGTTCAGATTTTAAGCCTTGATGTTCCTGGTTGACAGTAGAGTACATGGTGAAATCTGTGTTCACTAGATCGATGAGTTGCCAATGTTCTACATGACTAGCATTTACAACTTCTCACCTGGGATATCACAGCAGACAGCTGGGGATTCCTGACCAGTCTGGCTCCCACATTCAACCACTTCCTATGATCAGTGTCCTGTTGGTGTTGTCTTTGGGTATTATTAGGAATTTGCTTTGTCTTACTGAACTGATGGGGTGTTATGGAAACAGCCCTGGTGGTGGATGCTGGGTAGTGGAGCATCTGTCTCTTGTGCCTTGTTCCTTGCATGTTAAATCATGTTACTCACTCCCTGACAACCTCACAGCCCCTTGAAATTATGCCTGCCAACAGCATTTATCTGCTGAACCATTCTCTGAACTTATCCATGTCTAAAATATACCTTCCATGTGTCTGTAGGACCACCTGCAGAACATCTGTCTCTTGTGTTGTACATTTCTCAGTGTGCCATTGCTCTTTTGGTGCAGTGACAGCTCCAATGCATGTATGGGAATACAAATGGATCAATGTGTGTATACAAAAGTGCCCCACTGCCCCCACCATCCCGATGGTAGGTACTGCCTTGTGCAATGTAATAACATAATTGCTGCAACACTGTGCTGCACTGTTATGTGTGGGGATGTGGTCCACATACACTAGCTCTTGCTGCAGTGATTACAACACAGTCTTTGTACCTAGAACTGCTGACTCAGCATCCACTGTCACGTGGGTATACATCATAGCCTCTCTGTGCTCATGCTGCATCTGCAACCCTTCACATATACCAGCTATCATGACTTTTGTCTTGTCTATGCAGTTGTTCTTCCCAAAAAGAATACAAACTGTCATCCCTGGGCAGTAAGGATCTGATGGCTGTTCGCTCTATCAGGGGAACAAATACTGCTCTGCCTGCTTCTTCTGTGGTCTTGCTGTTTGGATGTGCCCAAACTGTGTTTGCCACCCTCACCTCAACACAATCTGCCATATCACTAACCAAAGGCATTGTGGTGTTTGCATACAGCAGCCAGTGTGCTGTGACAGCTATATGAAGGAGCCATTCACCCTGAAGTGGTCCCTTTAGTGTTTCATACATTATCAGTACTCCTGTCTGCTATTGATACTTTGTTATACTGCAATATCCTATAGTTTCAGTAATATGCTCAGTTGTGTAGCATGGTGTCTCACAACATGGTGATTTTGCTGCTCATTGAGCTATTTAGTGGCTCATAGGGCAATGCTTATACTAATGAGGCACTATAGGAGGATGCTGTCTGATTCATGCCAGGAATTAAATGTGTCATCAGCCCTTCTTTGCGCAATGAAGCCCATTCTGCCTTGTACACGTGGACTGTGCTCGACTGAATGCTGTAATTAAATCAAAAGGTGCTTCAACAAAGTATTAGTTTAAGGGTGTGCAAACTTATGCAGGCAGCTTATTGTACATTTTTTATCTTTTATATTTTTTTCCCTAACAGATTTGCTTGTTTTTCAATTGAATTGTGCAAGTTACAGGTCACATTAAAGGTGGGAAAAGTTCTGAAATTATTTATTGTGGTCTCATTTTTTATATCACAAATAACTGACATTTTAACAGGGGTGTGTACACTTTTTATATACACTGTAAGTCTATTTCTGGATATACTGGTATCTATGACATTGTAGCTCCATGTGGGTTACACTGTGAAGGTATTTTAATCTGCAACCTCCATTATTCTAAATTAACTCTTGACTTGTACATACAGTGAGACGGGGAACTATGGAGGCATAGCAAAGAGGGTGGCCACCCAAGGTGCAAAATGTCAGGGGGTGCAAACCTCTTTAGCTTAATTCATTTTCTGAATACTGATAAATCATTTGTTGAAGTGCTTTAGTACTCCATGCATGGTTAAGTGTCTAACTGCATCAGAAATCAATACCAATAATACATTTTTGGTCAGGGCTGAAGCTGTCAGTTCTCCCTGTTAGCAGTTGTTACATTTGTAGCAAGCTGTTTGCTACAGTTTACAGAAGAGAAATAACCTTTCTTATATGAATCACATGCAATGTTCCAGGATGAATATAATTTATTTGTTAGCTTGGCAAATTGGTTGGTTGAGGAACCTTTTCAGGCAACACCCTGGAGACAGCTCATCATTCCTGAGAGAGAAAGGTTTCCTTTGCTCAATGTTGAACAAAAAAACAAACAAAAAAAAAAAACAAAAAACAAAAAAAAATTCTGTATTGTTGGCATTGCATGCTCAATATGGGGTAGGAATGTCTATAGGGCATTAAAAAAAAAAAAAGATAGCATGGTGCTGGACCAGGCCACCCTGATTTCCTGTCAGCCCAGTTTTTGAGTCTTCCACCACAAGAAAGTCCCAGTAAGATAATAACCCTGGTTGCAGAGCCTGAGACCAGTGTAGAAAGTTGGTCAAGTGCTGGGTGTGTTGACTGCAGATGAATGAAGATGGGCTATGAAATAGAAAGTGAAAATGTTCTGGTAGTTTTGCTTTGTATGTGTAAAAATTCAGAATGTTCTGAATTTGCTGATTCCAAGTAGGGTGGTGTGGTTTTCCTGAATGTCCTTTCGATTATATCTATGCCGAAGGTGTGCCATGATAATATTAGGGACCCCTTATTTTGGGATCCTAGGATATAATGATGGGATATAATTTCCAGCAATGAGAACTACGGGTGACAATTCTTTAAATGAAGAAAATGTGTGAAGCCAGCATCAAAGTGTCATAAGCAGTAAAAGGTAGCCACTTTTCTTCCTCTAGGGAAAATAACGATGCTCATAAGGTTTAGAAAGTGATGTAAATCAACACATCTTATCTACTGTCATTTGAAGCATATTGTGTGATGAATTAATGGTAGTGACAGGAAGTTTGTATTGTAAATGTCAGATAACTAGCTTTATAGTTTCACTTTTTCTGGATTCAAAACAAAAGAGACTAGATAATCTGCAACTCCTTTATAGAGACAGAGACAGAGATTTCAACATTAGAATTGAAAAGACAGAGTTGGTGTGAACCATTCCCTTAGGTACCTGAAACATTTAAACATGACTATTAGATTGTTCAGAGGGTCATATACCTTTAGGTCATCAATTTTACTCACTCTTTTGGGTCTAATTCCATTGTGTACTTTGCAATCAAAATGGGATTATTGCTGGAAAGGAAGTGTTACAGCTTTTTAAATTCTTGTCAGTGGATGTTTGGTACTTGGGTACTGCGTTTGACACCTTGAACAGAATAAGGGTGTTTATATATAAGGTTTTGCTTAGGTTCAAAAGGGCCAACTGTAAATCATTAATGAAAACTGAGAACAAAGCTCGTTGTAATAAAGCACTTTTTAAGGACTACTGCCTTAAATATACCAACAACCACGCACTTACTCAAATCAAATTAGTGGACCTGTCCTTTAGATAAATGCTGTACCATCTAGGTGGCTCTCCTCTAAATTCCATATATCAGAATTTTCAGTAGCATATTATGATTCACCTATTTAAATGCCTTTATAAGTCCAAATCTACAAAGTAGCACCTGTCAAATCATCTTCTGTATCAGTGATGTTAATGTTTGTGACACAGTAGGTAGTCATAAGTCATGAAATAATGTGAAAACTATTTTAACAATTAGATTATATCATTTTTGACAGCTGAAGGAATTCTATGACAAATAATAAGGTCTTTATTATTCCTGTATTTGCCATGGCTGCTGCATGTCCTTAGCCCCGGAGGATCTGTTCCACTCTTTCTACCTCCTATCCTGTATTAAGACTTGGGAACCTACCTGCCTGGTCAATAAGGACCCCTTACAATTAGTTTCAGCCATCTCATTGTCAGACCAAAGAAATTTGCTGCCCTAGTACAAGTTCCCAGTTACCAAAGGAAATAAGAAAGTACGTTTTAGCCTAGATCTAACTGTTAAGCTGAACTGTTTTGTAATAACCTGGTGTTGTGTGTAATCAAGCCACTGAGCCAGGAATTCAGCAGCCATACCCCTCTCTACCCCATAAGTAACAAATATTCTCTCCTTTGTATCTATTACCTGAGCCATCTCTACCAGCTATCTCTTATACAGCTACCTTTTTGCTGTATTATACTCTTTGCCTACTAGGTGGCACCCTAATCTAGGCTTGTGTTGCATCCCTTACCCCCGCTCTCCCGTATTACATTTCAGACTACTTTCCAATTTTCCTTTTATCAGACTGTTCACAGTTTTTCCCCCTCTATCTAGCTATATTTTGCTCATTCCACTCTACTATCCCTTAACTACCAAACAGCTGCATTATCACACCCCACTCACCTGTAACTACCAAGAGTGACTCAGGAGTCTGCTGCTCACAGATTGTCTCTGCAGAATCTTCCTTTACCTGCTCTAACCCGCTCCATTCACCCTGCGGGCTCCCTCCATTCCCCTATCACACCCCCAATTCCCACCCACCCCAGTACACCTACATTTATACTTCTGAGGACACACCCCTTCCCTTGTCATCCAATAGTATACTAGTACTCATTACACATTAAGTATCTACACACCTACTTTCATACTGCTACTCATTACTACTACCCCTGAAACACTATCTCACTCCAAACTATCAACCCCTACCTCCTGACTATATTTTATCTTCTCCCTCACTATGCCCTTAACCTACAAACCAAGACATATAAATCTGTTTCTCTTACTTGCAGTACTACCCATTCTATCTGTACCCTATAGCCTTATCTTCTATGAAGACCTACATTATACTGGATCCCATCATCCCTTAAAACAAACATTACTACTAAATCAGTTAGCCTTCCAAAGCCATTTTAACATAACATCCACATCAACCTATGTTTTACCAAAGTATCATAGGGTAGTCCATATTACTTACCCCCAAGCTAGGAAGTCACAAAACATTTTCTGTAAACTCCTAAAGCTTACATATGGTCTTCAACAACACCCTGTACTTCATGGTGACATTCACCCCAACCCAGGCTCAAACAACAAGACCTCCAACAACCCCCAACCTATCTCATCCCACCACCCTATTCACCCCCACTAGAACACCTAATTCTCTCCTCATAGCACATCTCAACATACGTAGCTTAAACAATAAAATTTGCCAACTAAATGCTCTGCTAGACATACATTCATTTGACATCCTATGTTTAACAGAAGCATGGCTCAAATCAGTAACAAAGGACAATGAAATCACCCCACCTGGTTATAATATCTTGAGATTAGACCGTACAGCCAAAAAGGGTGGAGGGGTAGCAATTCTGTACAAATCTTAGTACATATTACTTCACTAGATGTACAAATACCTTTAGATAGTAATGCTGAAATCCGTATTTCTAAGCTTCAGGTCAATGCTAGCAAATCCATATACATAATATGCTCCTACCTATCTCTAGGCAATAACATCAACACCATATAAAGTACCCTCTGCTGGCTTTCTACATCCTTCCCAAAAAGAAACCATTGTACTTGGTGATTTTAATACAGATTGGAATAGCTGTACCTCAGTCAAACCTACAACCCATATAAACATTTATGGCTTTTCTCAATCACCACCCCCACCAGATTCCATAAACTCAGTAGCAAAAAAAGTACCTTAGACTGGATCTTAGTAAATAGCCATCCCCTCGCATATAAAGCAGGTATCCTTCCAGATGACATTAGTGATCACTCACTTACTTACATAATTAGGCAAAAGACCTTTATTCCCAACCAAACTATCTTTAGAACTACCTGGAACAAAAAAGATATTAACCCAGCAAGCTTCCAAGCAGAGCTTCAAGCCTGTGACTGATCACCCCTAAAACACCTCCCTCTTGAGGGAGCCATTCATAGGTTAGTACTAGGCTAACTGCCCTTGTGAGGCATTTTAAGCCAAGCCAATTATCCCTTGTGATATTCAAACCCTGGACCTTGGCTTTGTAAGACAAACACCTTAACCATTAGGCAACACTTTAAATCTAAATTCTTACAAATCCTGGAATACCATGCCCCTACTCGCTCTATTAGAACTAGACGTAAAGCTGCTCCATGGCTCACTAAAGAGACAAGGCACAAAATCTTATTGAGAAATAAAATCTGGTCTAAATGGAGAAACAATAAAAACCCAACAGATCATCAAAACTTTAAACAGCTGAGAAATGCCACTAAAAAATCAATACTTCTTGATAAAAAAAACTTTTACTGTAAACTCCAGCAAAAGCATTAACAAAAACCACAAAGTTTTTGGTCAGGTATTAATAAACTTCTACACCCAGGCCACTCCAAGACACCAACCCCATCAGGCCTCTCCCTTAACACTCCCAACCAGATTGCTGATAATTTCAATACCTTTTTTACTGAAACCTTCCAATCTCTAGCAAACTCCTTACCACCTGTTAGTTCAACTCTCCCATCTTCCTTAGCTAGCATATCTCCTACCTTTCATTTTAAAACCAGTTCCTACATCCCTCATCTACACCCTACTTCACAAACTTAAACCATGTACAGTCTCAGCTGATCTACTACCAGCTGAATACCTGCAAATTGCAGCAAAAGTACTTGCCTACCCTATTTCCATCCTAATTAATAGAACCATTACTGAAGGCTCCATCCCATCTCTCTGGAAAATCTCCCACATTATCCCACTACACAAGAGTGGTAACTCAACCAAAATCACTAACTTTTGCACCATAGCCTTACTCTCTCCTTTAGCCAAAATGATGGAAAAATGCATCCACCAGCAACTACTTGTTCACCTTCTCTAAAATAACCTACTAGCTGACTGTCAGCATGGCTTTATGCCTTTCCATAGTGCTACCACTGCTCTCTTATCCTTTTCTGACTGCATTAACGAATATCGTAATAACAACATGCTTTCCTCTGTGCTCTTTATTGACCTCTCTAAAGCCTTTGATATGGTTAACCATCAGATACTTCTAAATATACTCCAATCATTCTCACTTGACACACAGGCATTACAATGGTTCAAGTCCTACTTAGAAAAGAGACAACAAGCTGTCCTTTGGGACAATAACTTATCCACACATCTCCCTATTACCCTTGGTGTCCTTCAAGGCTCAATCTTGGGACCTCTCCTTTTCTCTATATTCATTAATGATCTAAATGTAAATCTTCCTCAAGCTACCTGCATACAATATGCAGAAGACTCCACATTAATTTGTGTTGCCTCTTCTTCAGCTGAACTCCACTCCATTACCCAAACAGTATTTAACTTAGTAGAAAACTGGTTCCTACAATGCTGCCTCCTCCTAAATCCCCAAAAAACTAAACTATTGCTATTCACTCCAACATTAAAGTCCTCCCCAATAGATCTCACAGTTATATCCAACAATGGCACTGTCATAGCACCTGACCCAACCACCAAACTCTTAGGCATAATAATTGACCACAACCTTAACTTGGACTCGCATATTAACTCAACTATTAAATCAGTAAACAGAAAACTTGGTTCCCTTTACAGGATAAAACCTTTCCTTACCCCTGTAGCCAGAACTACCATTGCCCACACCCATCTAATCTCTACCCTCCTCTATGCCTCCCCCATTTATACTAATCTTTCCAAAAGCAACCTTAACAAACTGGCAACCTTATATAACAACATTGCCAGATTTGCCACTGGCTCCCCATTTAGAACCCACCATTGTCAAAATCTTAAACAGCTAGGATGGCTAGAACTGCAAAACCAGCTACAATTTCAACAACTTACTATCACTCATAAGATTTTGTATCATCCCAGTAATACTCCAATACTCTCTAGCCTTATCACCCCCTACAAAAATATTACAACCCTTCGCTCAGTAGATAAATTACTAGTTACCATCTAGAAGTCCTATAACAAAGCAGGTGATTCTCTTTTCTCTAATTCTGTGGGGAACAGGCTTCCCAGTGAACTATCATCACTTTTGTCATTACCACTTTTCAAAAAGCAACTAAAAATACTCCTTAAAACACAATGGCTATGCCCATGTACTAACCCAGACTAACACTCCCCCAGTATGACTACAGCATTACTGTATACCTCCCGCCCAAAACTCTTAAAGTTGGATTAGTAAGCTTCCTTAACTCTGATTCTAGTCTAGTCTTTCTGGTAACTACGTCTGAGTATGTACTTTATAATAAGCATCCTACTGTGAGCACGTGTTCCACTATGTATATATTCCAACTTTTGTCACTTTAAGTGTAATTCTTCAAAACATCCTTAATAATTAGTTTGAATCTGTTCTTTTTTCCTAGTCTTCAACATGATGAATGTCAAACCCTTTACCATGTAAATATGCTTCTAGTGGTAATGTATTGTTTTACTAAACTTTGTAGTCAAGTTCTTGATGTTAATCTTTATCAACAATGTATTTAATTTTTATTTTTTGATTTATTAGCTTAATTGGAGCTTATCTCACCGGGCCTCTACTGAAAATGGACATGCATCCATTTGGACTAGCCTGGTCAACAAATGTAAAATAAAATAAAATAAGTAAACTGTTGACATTGCTATCATAATATGTATATAATTTAAATATCCATTGCAACAGATTCCACAGTGGGTCAGAGGCATTAGTGAAGCAGTCACTAAATTAATTCACTTGACAATACAGAAAATGTTTTGCCATTCAACAGGGTATATACACAGCATCATTTCATATCATAACAATATTTATTTATTTACGGATTCAGAAGAGAGCTTTACTTGTTGATAAAAGAGCACTCAACAGTCAGTCTTGCATATAGCATTGTGTATTGAGGTTATACCACAAGTTCGGAAATAGTTATGACCCATAGTTATGACCCATAAAAACTTTTGGGAGTACATCTGTGATAAAAGACCATGTTTAGTAAAGGACCAGCATAATAAGTGACATTTTTCCTCTATTTATCCAGTACTTGTGCACAAAAAAATTGACTGCCCAAGCATATAAATAATTATTCTCAACTGAATCACACATATATGTGTGTGTGTGTGTGTGTGTGTGTGTGTGTGTGTGTGTGTGTGTGTGTATGTGTGTGTGTGTGTGTGTGTGTGTGTGTGTGTGTGTGTGTGTGTGTGTGTGTGTGTGTGTGTGTGCGCCTGTGTGTGCGTGCGTGTGTGTACATGGTATTAAGAAAAGTAAATTCAGCATTATGTCAACATGCTTAAGGTCAACACAGAGACATTGAATTGCACAACATCAACATGCTTCTACACATGATATGAGGTCACTTCTCAGAACATGGGCTACACCCACCCCCCAAAACCCCTGCTAATTATATATACTAACTTTGAGATTGCACAATCCCCTGGGAAGGGGCATATTCCTGTTGTCCATCTGCACTGTGGACCAAAGTGGGTTGACCATCCAGAGGTCAGTCTTAGCCAGATGATTCAATCTCGCAGTACCCATATTATATATGGTTAAAGTTAAAACAGCAAACAATTGGAAGATTGAAAGCGTTTTATGCTGGTTAATAAAAATGAATGCTCAGAAATGCAAACACTGTATTTCCATGCATTTCAGCATTCTGGCAGCTTTCTGTGGAAGATTTCATTACAGTGGGACAGGGAATTTGCCTTACCTCACTGTTGTGCAGTCTCAGAATTAGTATATTTGCATACACACACACACACACACACACACACACACACACACATATGTATGCATATATATATATATATATATATATATATATATATATATATATATATATATATAAATATTATATATATATATATATATATATATATATATATATATATATATATATATATATATATATATATATATATATATATATATATATGGCCTGGAGGTCTGTCCTATGTAAAATGCCCTGCACTGTCAAATGGCCATATACACCATCCACTCTGTACAGCAGGTAATTAGACATATAGTATCAAAAACCCTTGGTGTATTAATTGATGTAAATGACTTGGTCTTTGTCACTATTCTGCAATATACACAATTTCCACAGCTATTACATTGCTTGATATTCTCACCTTTGTTTTCTTCATTACCCAAATAGATTTTTTTGAACCAAGATAATGTCTCACTAATATTTTTCCCATCGATAGCTGTATAAACAGCTGTCTCCAAGGCATTGGCCAAAAAATTCATCAGTCTTTAACACTTCCCAATATTTATCTATAATCCCTTTAATTTTAAATGAATTTCTGCCATAATTGGTAACAAACTTCAACTTAGATGTCCTGTTTTCATCAGATTCAATTCAATGTGCGTGTGCGTGCGTGCGTGTGTGTGTGTGTGTGTGTGTGTGTGTGTGTGTGTGTGTGTGTGTGTGTGTGTGTGTGTGTGTGTGTGTGTGTGTGTGTGTGTGTGTGTGTGTGTGTGTGTACTAAAGAATATAGCCAGTTTCAGTTTTATCCTTGATGAACATAAACTTTTTCAAATTGCCGGTCTGATAGAACCATACAGGATAAATTGATAGGTTTACTATCAAAACAGTGATGTTGAGATGTTTGCAGATGAAAATCTGAAACACAGATGTTCAAATGTTCATCTGCTTGAACATCTCAATGTTCGACTGTTTATATTAGTGAATGCACTGAAATGTAAAGAGATTGTTGTACAGTGCAGTTTGGGAAATTCATCCCTTACCTCACTGTAGTGCGATCTCAGAGTTGGAATATATACACATAGCGAGGATGGGGGGGGTGCAGGGGGGCTTGCCCCCCTGCAAAAATGTAATGTCAGCTATAGGAGTTTTGTTTATGTTAACTCCTATACGGACATCATGTGATGTGTTCGGAAACAATGTCGAATCTGCTGAATTAGATCAGCAGATTCGACATTGTGTCCTGTTAATTTTTTTAATTTTTGTGTTTTAACTTTCGATATGTTGAACAAAAATAGTTTTGACGTTTGACATATTGATAGTAAACCAAATTGATTTACAAGTCAAAAATATGAAATTCATCTGCAAATGAGTTGTCTTTGCAGATTGTATAGTTAGGTGTATTTAATTTTCCCATTACAGCAAGCTTGTATAAAGACATCTAGGCACTGTGACAAAGCAAAAAGTATATGTTTTTAAATTTGGGATGGGGTCTATTCTTGTATATATTCTTCCATATGCTTTGTTCTGAGGAAGCCTGGGATTGAACCTAGGTGAAAGCGCTTAACTCAACTCAATTTTATTTGTGTATCGTTGTGGAACTTTTGTTTTCATCAGTGTAATAAACTGCTTCGAGTTTTATTTGGTTGCCTCATTTGTGAAATTTCACGGCAGGGATACTGTTTGGATCCATTTTCGAGTTTGGTTTTTGGTACTCCTGCTCTTTCTTTTTGTTGCTGACTGTGTGGACTTTTTTATTCTTCCATATAGTTTCCCATTGGGGAGAACTTTAGTTTCATTCAAGAATGTTAATAGAAATTCAAAACTTGTTTGTGGAGCACCATTTATAAATTAAAATTAAGTTATAAAGAAATGAGAAATAGTTCTTCTTTTCAGGTAGCTCAGCCTGAAAGTGTTAGCTTTAGTTTATTAATATCAGTTCTAAAAAACTGTGATAATTTAGCAACTGCAAGCCTTGTTAAAGAGGACTACTTTTATACATTGTGGTTATGATAGCAATGTCAGCTCCTAATCTCGTAATTTAATAGCACTGCATTTTTTTTGGCAATGTGATACAGGAAAAATCTTTTAGCATGGAAAACTGTGAAAAGCTCAAAGTTGTTTTGTTTTTGTATCAATAAGAATGTTTGTAGTCCCAAAACATGGTTGTAACAGTATACATTCTTTTAATAACTCAAGCCTCATCAGGAGATTATGAGCATCCAGAATTAATACCTTAACAAGCAATGAGAGTTTTGAAAACATATACAAAGTTGTCTGTAAAAAGGAACTGCTTTTAATGAGATGCTTGTACTATTTATTAAAGATAAAATTGCCATAGTCTAAAGAGGAATGTTATTAGACCTTGACATAAAATGGCCAAACATTTTAAGAAATTTCATTGTCATAGATTTTGTAAAGAAATACACAAATCAAGAGGTTTTGAGCTATCTTTATTTTTATGATATAAAACATTATTTAAACTGATTTGAGGGTTTGCTTTCACTCCATAAATTCTTTGACATTGCTTTATTAGCTGATTTAATTAATACAGTCTGAATATGTGATACTGAATAGTTAAACAAATTTGTAATGTCTGAGGAATAATGGAAGATATCCCCATATAATAAACATTTGTTTACTCCAGCTGTATAATTCTGTCTTGATTTTGTTCAGTGCTTGACCAAAATCTGAGAGAATAAAAATGTGCATATTTTGTTTATATTTTACTCACTGATTCTTAGCTCATTTAGTGAGATATTAATGTTTGACATTAAAGATATATGCATTAAATTATTTGTTTTAATATTTGGAAACACAGTTGACTTATTAATGTTTAGTTTATAAGTCAATGCCCTAATGTTATTTTCTACAGCATGTAATAACAAACATCATTTAATGGGTTTTCAAAAAACAAGAAAATGTCATCCATAGAATATGTCATACTGATATGCATTTCAAAATGTTATATCCCCAAATATTGGGTCTTGAAGAATTTTAAAAAGAACATTTCTAGAAACTTTGCTCCCACTGCCTGCCAGTTATCAGCTTTTCCTAACCAGATGGCTCATTTATTTCCCCAATCACCAGGGATGAGTTTCAGCCAGGATGGGGTCATCATTTAGACCAACATCAGGGGTGATTCATATTGGTTCATATTTTTTCTGTTATTCCCTACCTATTTGTACCTGCTCAGTAACAGCCCATGAGTGGGCATGCAATGGACATCACTTTTGAGCTGTCTCTCACTTCTGCAAGGGGCTGACATCAACAGGACTGTCCTGCCACTCATAAGATGCACCATGTTGTTGTTTCTCTAGTCTGAACTAAAGAAATTAATTTCTGTATGTATGCCCTTAATTTCTGTATGTATGCCCCTTAGCACATGCACTCCCTCCCCATGAGAAAGGTATACCCCTGTTCTCTGCCTCTTCTGCCAAGTGCGAAAGCCACTTCCTGAACTTAGCTGAACAAGCTGATATTGAATTGACTTATCGCCCGAATATAGGGACCTCCAGTCATGGATGCTTTAAACAGTTAATATAGATGCCAACCTTCTTTTGAGGCCTAATTTTTTGGAAGAGTCTCCAGTTTTGGAACCTCATGATTGGGATATGTTTAAGAATATTTTGAAATAATTTGAGACTGGTCTTTTCAAGCTCAAAAGGATGCAGTGGCAACGCCTCCATATGGAGGTGTGCCTGCATCATAAAATGGTTCCAAGAGGTCTGCGGGTTCTCTGCATGCTACGTATGGAGGCACTTACCTTGATCTGCTTAAGCAATGGCAGATGCTTAACATGGAATTAAGTTTAAGTTATATGATGTTGTTAATTGAGTTTTTTGCACCTCAAGAAAAAGAGTTGGCTGGTAGGATGGAGGCATTGCAGAAGGAACTTTACGGCAACTACAAAGATGCCTCTTATGAGACTGAAATTGATAATGTGTTGCTGAACATTTTAGCATATGATGATAACCTATGGATGCAAAAAAAGAGAAAGCTGGAGAGGGATTTTGCTGACTTTTAAAAGAGGCCATATTTTTGTGTGGCCTCGGGGGTCTGAACGGACAATGAATCTTGATCATAATAATGACCCTTTGACATCTTTGGGTCAAAGAGATGTGGCACCAATGCGACTGTCTAATATTGAGTTGTTAACATCAGCATTGGAAGGACAATTGCCTCCGTTGCTGTCTTCCATTGATGGCTCAGAGAGAAATGCAATGAATACTTCTTTAAGAGCCAAGCTATTCATACACTGGCAGGTGCAGCCAGACACAACGATGCTAATAGCACTGTTTCTACAAACAATGATTTTTTTAATTTTCCAGCCCCTTTCAGATTACCTCAGCAATCGAACAGAGGGCGGTTCTTCAGTCAGGGATGGAAGAGGAGGAAGTTTTCATTGGAGGACGAGATGCATTTAGAAGACATAGGCCTCAAGAAGAATCTACACTAGTATTTAATTTATCATCTGTCGATTTAACTGCAGCACAAGTAAGTCTGCTTAATAAAGGCTTGAACTATGTACCTTCTCGGCCAGTACAGGTTAATGACACTGTTTTAGACATTAAGCTGTTTGCAAGGAATTTTGCTCTTAAATTAGCATTTGGTGAACAACAAGATACATCTACTAACTTTTTGAAGCATTCTAGTTTGTTTGTCCCACAATTACCACCTATACTTGAGACATTTGTGAAAGTTATTGAGAAAGAAGTCTCTGATTTTAAGCCCCTGAATAATAGTTTTTGCAATTTAACTAAAAATTATTTTCTGCATTACAGCAGTTACGCAATGATGATAGGTTGACTATACATCTGGCCAATAAAGGAGGGGCAATCGTTATTTTGGACTCGACTTTTTATTTTTATGATAACAGTATGTTAGAAATGCTTAATGACACTGCAACTTATGAGACTATTTCGCAAGTAATGGTTACTTCAATCATTAAGAATATACATGAATTATATGAGCTTTTGATGTATGCAGAGATTACTAAAGAAATGTATGATTTTATGCTTGTAACTGCACCACTTATTCAGATTATTCATGGTTTGCCGAAAATACATAAGTCACTTTTGCACCCATCCTTTCGCGTTATAGTTTCAGGGAGGGGGTGGGTGACTGAGTTTATTTCTATTTTTTTATAGAAAACCAATTTAAAAAAACGTTTAGAAGAGCAGTAGCTGTCTTAAGAGATACTGAGCATTTTCTATGTACTTTGGGTAATTTTACCAGAGCTCATGGTTTGTTTTCTGAAGATAATTTATTAGTGACCATGGATATACAAACTTTGTTTACTATCATACCCCATGATATGGGAATAGTTTCCTAAAGAGGTTTTTGAGCACAAATACTGACTATTGAGCAGAACATATTGATCTTATAGGGTCATTGTTGGAACTGGTACTACAGAATAACGTTTTTATGTACAAGGATACTGCTTTTAGACAAAAAATGGGAGTAGCGATGGGAACCCCCTCCGCTAACAGTTATGAGTAGCGATGGGAACCCCCTGCGCTAACAGTTATGCCAACCTTGTGCTGGCTGACTGGGAGAGCAGGGTGGTCCTATCTAATCATACTTTTACGTCTCAGCTTTTACATTATAGAAGATTTGTAGATGACATTTTTATTTTATGACGGGCACTGCCAGTGATCTACAACATTTTGTGGAATATCTTGAGCAGAGTAGTGAATGTTTTAGATTTGTGCTGAATTACTTAGGGACATCTATTGACTTTTTAGAAGCAAGGCTAAATTTAATTAATGGGGGTATTCATAGTTCATTATTTAGGAAGTCGTAGGAAAAATAAACTTCTTCATCTTACCAGCATGCACCCCAAGCATGTTTTTAATAACATTGCTAAGGGCCAATACCTGAGAATGTCTAGGTTACATACAGAAGACACTGAATATAGGGAGGCTATGGCCAGATTACGGGAAGATTTATTCAAGAGAGGATATAAGCAGGCTGTATTGGATAAGACTTTGCTGGAAGTTGATGTGTTGCGTGATAACAAAGGTAAACTTTATTTTAATAGGATAGTTGGGACTCAGGGTCATATCAAGATGAATGACTCTAAGCATAATAATATCCTCAGACTACCTTTGACCTAGGGCAACAATATTCATCATATTTGTGACACTGTGAATAAGTATTTGCCGATTCTAATGTCGGATGAGCAGATCAGAAGCATTGTAGGAGATAGACCTAGCTACACCTTTAAGAACAATTTGTCTCTTAAGAGGCAGCTTTGTTACAATACTACAAGTACACCTTCTGATGTTTCTGTTAGATTAGGTTAGGTACATTTGCCTGCAGGCGTTGTAAGGCCTGTAGTTTCATCTCAAGAGATGTATGTATGTGTCTTTCGGCTTTTCCCGGTTAGGGGTCGCCACAGCGGAACTCCGGTCTGCTAATGATTGGCAGTTGATTTTTACGTGCTGAGCTGCCAGCCCTGATGCACAACCTTTAACGAAGGTACACCCATTCATGCATGTCTCCACGTAGAAGACACTCTAACTGAGAATCGAACTGGACAGCGTCTTACTGTGAGGCGACAATACTACCACAGCACCACCACCGCTCAAGAGATAATGGTTATAAACATCCCAAGTTTGATTTTACTTTTACTTCAAGATTTTATGCTGATTGTAAATCAAAAGGCTTAGTTTATTTGGCTAAGTGCAGATTATGTACTTCTTTTTATGTAGGAAAGACTTCTAGGATGCTCAAGGAGTGTATCCTACAACATCAAGGGGACATTAGACTTAATAATTTACTTAATGCACTAGCTAAGCACATATCCTCATACCCAGGTCATGATTTTGAATTTATGGTTTTACAACTAGTTTTCATAGATAAGAGAGGAGGAGATTTTAATAACAGGATAGAACTTGCAGAAACTAAGTGGATAATTAGGATGCAGGCAGACAAACCCCTAGGGATTAAGGCTTCTGTACCTTTAAAACCAATATTAAAGAAGCGCAGGTCACATCAGTGATCAATGGTAGTTTTTAATTGGTTGTTCTTAATTGAGTTTATTATTTAAACTGTTTTAATTGTTTTGTAATGTTGGATCTGATGAAGCATGTATCATGTGAAAGCACTTATCCTGTTTTTTATGCATAATAAATCTTTGTATGGTGTCAGCTGTGGTGGTCATTTAGACAATTTTTTCTGTACTGCAACTATTTATTCAACTAAGTGACTTTTGGCTGTTGTGGGTATTTCTTTTCATTTACTTCCTGAACTTGGGTTACCTGGGCTTTGGCTAGGGCTTTAACCTGTTATACCACCAATACAGGCTTATGTATGGACTTTCAGAGCATAAATGTCTTTGCATGTTTAGTGAAAAACTGAAAGAATATCTTGTCTCTGAATATACAAAACACTGTTTTCTTTAACCAAAGATATTTTATTTAAACTGTTGTGCAATTTAAGTAAACTAGCCAAAAGTTACAAAGGATTATCTACCCATTCAGAATATTTTCACAGAGTTTCAATCTTTATAAGATCTGGTTAGAAGCTTGTAATGATTTGAGCATGTGTTTTGATGCTTTTAGGGATTCAAGCTTATCGGGATCAAAACAGTGTTGGAGTTCTGAAATTCAAGGGAAGAGATTTTTTTTCTCATCAACATATTTTAATATATAATACTGCTTTGTTAATAATTAATCCTTTGACAGTAGACTTGAAAGTTAGTGATTTAATATCAAATGTAATACCATAGTCCTTACTCTACTTGAACTTATAATGAATTAGAAAACTAATTTATTTCTTATCTTTTTCTTCCAGCAGATGTGGATTCAGATGCATCTTGGAATTAGCAAGGATAGTAGTGATATATTAATATTAAGGTGTATTATTGATCAGTCTGAGCATGACTTTGGTGCTGTTACAAAACTAGTATAATTTTTACCAAATTTTATGAAAGCAGAAAAAACAAAACAAAAGCAAAAACCCTCTTCAAGCGCAACCTTGATGAGTGGATAGGAAGCCACAAATTTGTCCCAGTTGTTCCACCTGTGTACCTCATTGACAGGGAGACAGGTGCTGACTGAGTTTTTTTTTTGGGGATAAACGTTTGGCTAGGTTTGTAAGGGCCCCAGGGCCATTAGCCTAGTAACCTCCTATGATCCCGTGAGCCTATGAACAAAGCAATATCTAACAAAGACTTTTGCTGTGCTGAGAAGAAAATACAATCTTTACCTCCTGGGTTTCAAGCAGGGCATGACTCAATAAGATCATATGCAACCATTAACTTAAGTAGTAACCACATACCTTTCTTGTAATGAAATGTGAAAAGACCGCGTTTATCAAATGATGAACCCAATGTTATGTTCCAGTCCCACTTAATACAAAGTCATGGTTACTTTAAGTAGGCATGGTTTTCTGAAACAAATGCTTGAAGAAGCTTGACTTTTTACTACATGGGACATCTGCTGTTATTATCACAAGAAGTCAAAGTAATAAAGATCACCCACAACCAGTAAAAATAATAACATACCTCCTTTTTAGTGTATTATTTAGCCTGCATTACTCTGAGAAGAAACTCCATCTTAATGAAAATGTCTCCTTATCATTTATTGGTTAAATCACCTAAAGAAGACAAATGGTACTGTTTTTTTCTTATAAGCATCAAATTAGGAAATGTAATGCATGTGTGTCTTGTAGAAAGTACATGTTAGACTCCACATAATAAAATAGATGCCAGAATAGCTTTCTTTTTCAAGTCACTTGAATGCCATGCAAATTCAGGATGATATTGTTAGTTTAGACATATTCTGTTAATATTGAAGTGCACTATGGGATTTCATTATAAAGAGAGGAGTAATGGATGGGAGCATTTTGATATTTAACAATATGGTGAGACACTTGATATCTACACTTACCAGAAATAATGTACTGACCATCAATACTGATTGAAGGCCCCCCAAGCTGATTAACAGCAATGAAAACTGCAAGTCAAAAATGGATAGTACCCCCCCCATACACACACACACACACACACACACACACACACACACACACACACACACACACACACACACACACACACACACATCAAGGATCCTATAAGATCCTAATGAAGCCAGAGGGGATTGATAAAACACCATATAATAAATCCCAATGAGCAGTATAACCTGTAGTAATTTTATGTTTCCTGAAATAAACATTGTGATAGATTTATCTGGAGCTTAAACATCTGGTCCATACAAGAATACTGTGTAAGTCACAACTAGGGTTGCCACCTTTTCAAATGACCAAAGTGGGACATTTTTTTTTAACATCAGATTTTATTTTTATTACACATACACACCCCACGTCAGTACAAAGGATAGGATTTTTTTTTTTTGCCTAAATAATCGCTATTTTTTCTTTATTTGCTCTGTTTGTATCTTTATTTATTTTATTTTTTTTATTTTAGAATAACTGGTTACGTTCATACAACTATTACATAATATATTATTATATCAATCCTATCCTCAAATCATTTATTTTTTTTTTTTTTTTTTTATTTTTCACACAGCCAAAGAGGGAGGGACTGTCCATGACAAAGTGGGACAGGGTGTAGTCACAACTGCTTAAAATAGCAATCAACAACATAGACACATGGAAAGGGAACTAAATAATCACCTCTGAAACCAAGAAACTTTAACATTTTAACAATCTATTAATGATCGTGTGCAGAGAATCATGGGCAAACTACCTTTCTGTCAAATGACAAAAAGCTGACATGCATCTTAATGCATGTGGATACTCTTCTGTGCAAAATATAATTTTTTTAAAGTTTAATACAAAAATGCCTTAGAAATCCTCCTCCAAACACAGAAACATAATTATCATACTTCATGATGTCCCATATAATATATTAATATTAATAATATAATAATATTAATGTGCAGTCTTGCATAATAATGGAGTTGCTCAAACAAGTACTAATTAGGGTAATTTGGGCATAATATTAATTGTGTTATTATTATTTTGCTAAACTGTTATTGTAGCAGGTTGACAAACGCATAATTAATTTATCATTTTTTTGACATCCAACTAATCTAAATAAGTTAATTATTGCTTATCAGAACAATTGCATAATTATGTTCTACCAGTGTGTTAATATCACAAGACAGGACATCAGAGATAAAATTATTACTTTTTTGTTCTTTTAAGGAATATTTCAATTTATTTTTGTATTGACTGCAAAACAAAACCTCTATTCTTGTTTAAAAACATAGTTATAGTAAAAACTTTTTGACGTGATCTGCAAGTTAGTCAGTCTGATTTTGAAGCCCAAGGGACGAGATGTACAAATAATACATATGTACTGTTTGGAATGCTGTAATTATGTGCTGAAATGGAGGACGATAGACTTACTAAGCAACTTTTTCTGGTATCAGAAAGTTGCTTCACAAGTTCTTTCTAAGGACACCTAAATGCTGTTAAGATTGGATGTTGCGTTAGGGATTAACAGCAGGCAGTGCTAGTCAGAAAGAACAATGACAGAAGGAAAAGTAGTTTTAAAAGCTGCTAGATACTTCTCTCTGCCACATTGATAAACAGAAAGTATGGCAGATTAAATAGTCAAAGATATTTATTCTTCAGATGATTTTGTTAAAGACCGCTGTCTGACATTACTAAGTGTTTTACCAGCTTTCAAAGGCTTTGAAAGCTAGTAAAACACTTTATTATACTACACTATTTCCCTGTGTTTGGTAGCACATGGAGCAGATAACACTCCATGTGCTATAAAGAATTATGATTGTCTCAGTAATCATAACTCTTATTATGGATTATTAATATGGATGCCAAGATTCACCTCTTGAGCTTTGCTCTCGAGGTGAATTTCTTGGCATTCATACCTCAAACAAGTTATAACTTGATTATGATTAGAGATACAGTCACAACCATCTATGTTGGTGTCTATTATTAATTACTGTGAACAAAAACATTTAAATATTTGAATTCATTTTATGGCTATTTTCCATAATGTGTAACAGCATACTGGTTAGGGCATTCCAAGACACAGCTTGATACAGTTGAACCTATATTGGGTATGTCATAGATGAAAGAAGAAAGAAAAAAGTCTGCATTTCACTATAAACAATGACATAAAAGAAATATGTGCTTAAATGGGACTGGATCTTTGATTCAATTTATTAATCTTTATTGTAAGCTGCTTAAACCAGCAGACATGGAAAAAGAGCTAAATAATCACCTCTGAAACCAAGAAACACTAACATTTTAACACTCTATTAAAGATAATGTGCAGAGGATTAAGGAAAACTACCTTCCTGTACAAAGAAAAAGGTTAGATTCTCTTCTGTGCAAAATATACATATTTTTTAAGTTTACTTTAAGATTAATACAAAAATGCCTTAGAAATCGGGCATAGAGAGACATAACCATACCTCACGATGTCTCATAGTAATACTAATATGCTACCTGTGCATAATGATGGAATTATTCAGACAAGCAATAATTAGGGTAATCGGGACATAGTATGCATTATTATTATTATTATTATTATTATGATCATTTTTATCATAGAGGGTCAACGATCACAACCTGCTTTTATGCGTTTGAGACATGGATGCCAAGAAATTCCACTGAAGAGTTGAATCTTGTCATCTTTGTTAAAAAAAACATAATAAAGGTCTGTAATCAGAAACCTGATCATAATTCTTTGTAGTGTATGGAGCTTTATCTGCTCCACAGCCTACAAGTTACAGAAAAAACAACACTAAGTGTTTTGCCAGCTTTCAAAGCCATTGAGCATTTAATAAGTGCTGTGAGAAAGGCAGTGTAAAAAATATCTCTTATGTTTACACTCACCTCACCATGCCTCTCAACTGTCCAGATCTTTGCAGAATGTTGATATTTTTACCTCATTTTTTTGTATGTTCTGGCTTCCTATTGAAATGCTGGCATTTGAAATGCCAAGTGCCAAAAAGCCAAAAAAAAAAATAAGGGGGCCAAAAACACATAAGAGCGAATCTCGAAAATCACTCTTTTCCTTTAAACTTTTCTTTGCAAGGGTGAGCAAGCTCCCACATCTCTGAACTTATATATATCATCTCTGAAATTGCCATACATAAGAGAAAAGGAAATATTCTGAGAAATGCTATCTTGGAGTTAACATATGTTAGTCTGATCTTTTAGCCATTCAGTCTCCGTATTTTGAAACTCGCTCTAGCAGGTCACAACATTTCAAATAGTTACCATCAGTTCCTCATAAAATTTGTGGTTTTCTGACAAATCGCTGAGGACTGAAGTCACTAAATAATGATATACTTTTGAGTTTCAGACTTCGTATCTTTCAGAAAAATGCAGGCTAACACATATCCTGTTATTTTATCAGCTTTCTAAGTTTATAAGTGAGGAACATGTTACCAGTACAAACAGCAGGTAGTAACAAAATCCGTTTTAATTCTGTTGCTGTTGTTAACTGGTCAATACTGGCAGATTTGACTGCCTAGTGTGAGACCTGACCTTAGCAAGTTAAACAGGGGTGCTTAACATTTGTAGTCGTATCTTGTGCTATAGTAGTGCTTAACTGATTTGTTTTTTTTCTGGCTATAGGGGAGAAATCATCACACTCCATGCACTATATTATTATTGATATTCGTAGTAGTAGTAATCTGTAAATATTAAATGTTCTGGGTTCTTATTTTTATAATATGTTCATAGGTTCATAGGTAAGTACTAGGCTATCTGTCCAAGGGCATTTATAAGCCTAGCCAGAATGTGTTGGCTTTCACCACCCCCTTAGATTAGTTCCCTGAGCCCCTGTCCAGCAGAGCCATTAGTTCTCTGTGCCACTGTCCAGCAGAGCCACTGCAGTGATCCCCGAGGTAAATTTTCTGTTTCCCATCCATCCGTCAAGGTTTCTCTTGAAGAGGGTTAGTGAGGGGCTCTGCCTGAATTGGAATCCTGTTCCAAAGCATGGGGAGTCTCTGGGACAGGAATCTATCCCTCCAACATGTCCTATTTATCATTGTGGTGAGGTTTATATCTCTAGAGCGTTTGGCTCACCGGGATTTGTTTTTTTTTTTAGGTGGAGCATGTCCATCAATTCTGGGTTGGACATGGCTTTGTATGTCAGGCAGAGATCACCTCTGAGTAAGCGGTATGCAACCAAGTACAGCTGGAGTTTCTTGAGTCGGGCTGCATAGGGCATCTGTTTGAGGCCAGTAATCCTCTTGGTGAGGTACTTTTGTGGTCTTTCTAGCTGTTGCAGGTATCTTGTAAGGTACATCCCAAATGGGGCATTGTATTCGATGATGGGTCTAATGAGTGATGAGTAGAGAGGCACAATAACCTCTTTTGTTCTAGATGCGAACCCTTTTGTGATTAGGTGGGCCACATAGAAGATTTTCTAACCACCTTGGCAATATGATAGACTGAGTTTGAACAGTGTGTTTAGGTGAGGGGTAGTTCATTTTGGAGCTCTTGTAAGACACAGCCTAGGACACCGTCCGGTCCCATTGAAGCTGTGTTTTTGGCTTTGGATAGGGCTGTTTTAACCTGTGTGTCGGTGATTAATTGGGCCCTACATTATTTTAGTATGGTTATTGGCCCTTTAGGGGGTGAGAGGGGGTGAAGTTTACACTAAACCTGTCTGCCTGAATGTTGGCAATATCAGTTGGGTCAGTGTATTTTGTGTCATTCTGCACTAAATCAGAGCAGATCTGAGACTTTCCACTTAGGTTCTTGACATAGCTAAAGAATGCTTTGTGGTTATCTTTGGAGTCATTGGCAATTTTTCTTTCGAAACTAGCCTTGGATGATTTAATGAGAGATTGTAGTTTCTTGCTGATACTGATCAGGGATGTCTTTCCTTCTTGGGATTTTACTCTTTTCTGTACTAGTTTCCTCCTTCTATTGTATAGCTTGTTTATGGCAGGGGTCCACCAGACTGGTTTCCTTTTCTTGGAGGAGTGATTCTTGGTTTTACTTGGGATAGCATGATTCATGCATTCCTGCAGATGCTCATAGAGTGCCTTTGTAAAGGTTTCAGCAGCTTGGACAGCATTGTCCTTTAGCATGGGGGCTGTGAACCTTTCCACCTCGGTCTTAAGTAACGTGAAGTTTGCTTTTGAAAAGTTTTTCACTGTGGCTTCCTTGATTGAGGGTGGGGGCGGAATGTGGATATCCAGAGTGATTAGTTTATGGTCTGATCTAACCAGCGAGGGGTTGTCCTCCAGTGTGGAACACCGGTCGCCCATGTTGGTGATGACCAGGTCCAATATGTTGTTCCCTCTGGTGGGGGTGTTGACTAGTTGATCTGGGGCATTCGAGTTTATAAATTCTAGGAAGCACTGGGCAAGGGAGTTAGTACTTGAGTAGTTCTCCCAGTTTATGTTTGGGTAATTGAAATCAGCCAGTATTAGAGTGTTTGGTAGGACCTTCATATTTCCCAGTGTCTCCAGAAATGCGGAATGGGGGTCCTGGGTCATGGTGGGTAATCTGTAGCAAGCTACAATTTGGATTGCAGTTTTGCCCATTGTTAGTTGCACATGGATGTTCTCTGATGCATTGTGCTGCACCACTAACCTGGAGGTGTGGGTATCCTTGATGAATATGGATATACCCCCATCTTTTGTGTTTCGGTCCTGGTTCTGTGGCCAAAAGGTATGGTATGAGTTGTAGCCTAGTAGTACTTAAACCAGGTTTCTGTTACTGCACAAATGTCGATGTTCTCCATACTGAGGAGTGCCTCAAGTGCATGCATTTTGAGGTTTAGACTTCTGGCGTTGAGTAGCATTACCCTCAGTTTTTGGTTACTTGTGCTATTTATGGTGGTGGGTTTGTCTTTTGAGCCTTGCCTAAAAAAGGCACTATGGGGGTGGCAAGAGCCTTGGCCAGTATTCAAAAGCCTAAGGGTGACAGGTGCAAGCCATCTCTTGCGAAGCAACGTGGCTTGTCGAGCTTGTCATCCCAGGCAGTCAGATACTAGATCCCTTTTGAATGACACCAGAAACTTAGCCAATTGTTGAAATTGATCATTTGTGATATATATATATATATATATATATATATATATATATATATATATATATATATATAGCTGATAGTATCAGACATCATACAGAATTTCCTTTACCAAGAAAGGAAGGTTGTTACCATCCTATAGTTACTGAGGAAATGGTGATTCATTCTTTAAATAAAGTCAAGGATAAAAGTAGTACAAGTCCTGATTCAATACCTGGCAACTTCATACTTAGGTTTAAGGATCAAATTAAAAACCCATTAACTACTTTATTTAATGTTCACCCAAAACGGAAATGAATCTTCCTAGCAAACTGCACCAAATAATCAAGAATAAGCTAGGAGCTCCAAAGGACCAAGGCTCAGTTTAATCAATAAATTTTAATACAGGCTTCCAACAGCATAAATCCAATAAGGTATGGTTAAGCACTTTCGTCAAGGAAATGACATTATCAGAACCAAACCTAAACCTACAGCTGAACATAATATACTTTCAAACAACCACACCCCCATGTATCAAACCAATACTGTTAAAAGTTAAATCCTGCTACAAAAAAAAATTTTAAAACCACTTTGTTAATAATCTGTTACAAACCCAATAAAAATAGCATGAAACATAACGTACAACAACAAATACATGCATTCAAAAACTGCATAATGAAACACAAATAAACTAATAAAATGACTTATGGTCACTCAGATTTGAAGCAATCTGTTTTTTAGTTCGCTGGCTATTGATATTGTTTCATTTAAACCAGGGAAAACTGCCAAAACATTTCTCTATTTAAAAGCTTGTTTTTCTAATCCCCACAATATATGCCCATTTGGATTTGTTCTACTGTGAAAAATTTGAACTTTTCAAAGCCTACATGCATTAAAGAATGCCTAGCCAGAGCACTTTTGTTGTCCTTCATTTGAATACTATAGTTGTGCTGATATACTCTTTTGTTAAATGCATTGTTAGTTTTGCCGATGTAAAATACCAGGCATTTTGTACAAAAGGTAAAATATATCACCCCTTCTGAACAACAATTGAATCTACCCCCATGAGCAAAGGTCTTTATTTTTTCATACAACCATCCATCGTAATTCCTTTCCATGTAACTACATTGATTGCAATTTCCACAAGTGCTATTTTTTGGAAAACTCTCATTTCTTTGTACAAATTTGTTCTCAGGGATATTTTTTAAATTCCTATTCCTTTTAAAGGTAAAACCAGGGTTCATCCCTCTAATTTTTTTTTCTAAATTCCACCCTTCTCAATAATATGCCAATTTTTATTAATGATCTTTTGAATTTCCTGAGAATCTAGCGAATATTCCAAAATCATATTCATACTATAATTATTGTTCTCATTATTGTAGTTAATGTTCTGTCTATTCTCATAATCTCCTTTAATAATAATGGGTGCATACCTATCCTTTCAGACAGGACAGGTATGCATCCATTATTATTAAAGGATATTATGAGAATAGATGGAACATTAACTACAATAACAAGAACATTAATTATAGTATGCATATGATTTTGGAATATTCACTAGAATCTCAGGAAATTCAAAAGATATGTAAAAAGAGAGAAACGGCTTCAGGTAAAACCCAGGTGCACAAAACCAGAACTATATATAACAAAAAATACACCGAGGTACCACACAATAGTGTCTTTAATAACATAAAAAAAATAAGAACAGTGGTGAGCACTTTCGCAAAACTAATTGCTTCATCAGACAAAAAAAATAAAACACTCCATTGGTTATATACAGATGGAACCATTGACTCAATCATTGATGTCATAGGTCAGTTAAGGCATTAAAGCTATATAAAACTTCTAAATGTAGAAAAAGCTACATATAGAGAAAACTGCATATAAAAGACACATATAAAATACACATATAAAATACTGTGTATAAATGCAAATAAAAACTGCATATAAAAACTGCATACAAAAACTATATACAAAGCTATTGGTAAAAGACCTAAGTAATGTGCATAGATGTAAACTCCATAAATACTGTAGCTATGAAAAATATAGATAAAAATAAGGCTAAAAAGGCTAAAAATGTGGATCTAGTCATAAAATCTATCTACAATATGTATGTATAACTAAATGTAGTCTATGTCTCTAACATATGAATAAATATAAATATAAATATAAGTGTAATGGGTGTATGAGGTGCCTAAAATTAAACATGTTTGAGGCGTCTCGCTTTCAAGAAAGGAACCAAGGAAGTAGAGCCATTAAGGCCTGGATATTTATCTGCATTCAATTTAATGATCCATCTCTGTTCACAGCTTTCAGTAAAATTTTCTATATCCCCTCCTCTAATGCTTTTGTGTATGCGCTGTAGCACAAAAAACTTAAAAGAATGTTAATTATCTGTATTAATAATATGCTGTGCCAGTGCATTAGTGGGTTTCTTATTTTTGACATCACGAAGATGTTCTAGAATTCTGTCTTTAAGAAATCTATTTGTTTTACCCACATAAAACACCGGACATTTCTGACAAAAACAATAATAGACAACATCAGTGCTCTTGCAATCAGTATAAGTATTAAGCTGTAACTGAAAATGCTTGGTGGGGTGGACATAGGTATTTATACTGTAAATATAGGGGCAGGCACTGCATGACCTGCAAGGAAAAGTGCCCTGACGTGAAGAAGGGATGGCTTTCTTAGGTACATCCTTGTTACATAACTGTTTCTTGAGTGACATATTATTCTTGAAACTGAATAGTGGATCTTCCTACAGGTGATAACCTGTAACTGTGATACCTCTTGTAATAAGTGCCAGTGTTTCTTAATGACGTCAACATATTGGTTGACGTCACTCGCAAACTGTAGCACTACTCTAAATTCATTATGTGGCCTAGAGTTAATGTTAGATGGATTATTACATGGATCTACCTCGTTGTTGTTAAAATAAGGTCTACATTTAGTTGATCTCATATGCCATGCATCAGATATAGTTTTATCAATTTCATCAGGTTGGTATCCTCTAGATATAAACTCATATTTTAAATTATTTAATGCTAGTAGTGCATCCTCATCATCATCATCATGTAATCTTAATGTCCTATAAACTTGCCCTTTTAATATTCATACTATAATTAATGTTCTCATTATTGTAATTAATGTTCCGTCTATTCTCATAATATCCTTTAATAATAATGGGTGCATACCTGTCTTTTCAGACAGGACAGGTATGCAGCCATTATTATTAAAGGATATTATGAGAATAGATGGAACATTAACTACAATAATGAGAACATTAATTATAGTATGCATATGATTTTGGAATATTCGCTAGATTCTCAGGAAATTCAAAAGATCATTAATAAAAATTGGCATATTATTGAGAAGGATGAAGTTTTAAAAACATTTAGAGGGATGAACCCTGGCTTTACCTTTAAAAGGAATAGGAATTTTAAAAATATCCTTGAGAACAAATTTGTACAAAGAAATGAGAATTTTCCAAAAAATAGCACTTGTGGAAATTGCAATCAATGTAGTTACATGGAAAGGAATTATGATGGATGGTTGTATGAAAAAATAAAGACCTTTGCTCATGGGGGTAGATTCAACTGTTGTTCAGAAAGGGTGATATATTTTGCCTTTTGTACAAAATGCTCGGTATTTTACATCAGCAAAACTAAGAATGCATTTAACACAAGAGTATACTTTTCACTTCTCTGGACATGTATGCAGATCATAGTATCATAGTATCATAGGTTAGTACTAGGCTAACTGCCCTTGCGAGCCATTTTAAGCCTAGCCAATTATCCCCTGTGAGAGATCAATTGTACCTGTGTTTGTGTTTGTAAGGCAAACACCTTAACCATTAAGCCACCCTCCCAAGATATTTTTATATTATATCCTTTCCAAGCAATTGAGTTTTATCTTTCATTTTGCCTGGAGAATACAATATGTATCATCTGCACGTAGGAGATAAAATGCATCATTTATCTTTAGATGGTCTTTGGTGGGGGGGGGGTGTAAGGCTCCTGTACTCTGTCTATTAAGTTTGATGCAAGGGATTTGTCAGAGACAGCCACTTCATTAAAATGTTTATTTTATTGCCAGGTCACCCTTATCCTGAGTGTAATCCTTTCATTATTAGGTGCCTCTTCTAGATCTTCCTTTTAATACAATGAGGGGCTCTTTTATAAGGATAAATAGAACTAATCGGATTACCTTGGACAGAGTTCAAACTCTCTTTTCATATTCCTGAAAACAAACTTATACATTTTCCAATTTTTTCAGTATTGTTTAATCCTGCTTGTAAATTCAAATAGAGGTGCAAATGCTCTGATGTTCTCATTTCTTCATGTGTCCCACAATGTGCGTCCTACCACCCATTTTACTCACTTTATCTCCATCAGATCTATTTTTCTCAACTGCTCTACTTTTATTGCCCAGATTTCTGTACCCTACAGTAGTACTAGTTGCACCACTGTTTTGTACACCTTACTTTTCAGCTTCTTTGGCATTATTCTGTCACATTACCCCTGACACACTGTGTCTGTTGGCTGCAGCTCCACTGATTCTAACTTTGGTCTCCTCATTCAGAACTCCCTTCTCCTCAGCCACCTTTACCAGTTACTTGAAGCTGTTAACCTGTTCCAATATTTTCCATTCTATTTCAATTATCAGCTTTTTCTGATTTCGCCATTTGCTGCCATTACAGTTGTCTTATCTATATTCTCTTTCATCCAGTGCCTTCTATTCTGCATTCCATTCCCCTATCCTTTGCTGAAGTTTTTGCTCAGAGTCTGCCTGTAATGTAGCATCATCTGTATACAGCAACTTTTTTATCTCTTCCTTCTGACCTGCTTGCTAATATAGTCCATATGAACAACAGTGGGCTCATAGCTGAACTTTGATGCATACCCACGATCACTAGGAACTCCTCTTTGAGACCAAACATTGATCATACTTGAGTTATTGGGTCCTTGTACAAAGCATGCACTAATAATGTTTCTGGGACTTTGAACCACTGCAGAACTGCCCAAATCATATTTCTTTGGACCTTGTCATATGCTTTCTCCAAGTCTAAAAATGCCTGGTTGGTCTTTTCTTCATGTCTAGCTTCTTCTCAACTATTTGTCTCACTGAAAACATCGGGTCAGTTGTGCTGCATCCTCATCAGAATTTGAACTGCTCATTTTCCATCTTAATTTCTACTGATTCATATTCATTTGTCAGTTACCCTCTCTAGAACTTTTATGCAGTGTGACAGGAGTATGACACCATTGTAGTGCCCGGCATTGTTAATGCCCCCTTTGTTTTAGTACACTGGCACTATTATGCTTATTCTTGAGTCATCTGAGATGCACCTTTCTCTCCATACTGTTATGAGTGCCCTCAGGAGCCATTTCTTCCCTATCACACCCAACATTCTGATCATATTTGCTGTGACCTCATCTGAGCCTGCTGCTTTCCCTGACTTACTGTTCCTTAGTATGGTTCTTACTTCTTTTATGGTGGGCTCTTCATCTTCTCTCATCATAGGTTGTATCTGTTGCAGTACAGCTTCTGTGGTATTTTCTTCATTTAGAAGCTGCTGGAAGTACTTCTTCCATCTGTCTTTGGTGTTCTGTGGACTGGTGAGCAAGTTGTTGCTGGAATCCCATCTGAAGAGTGTCTAATGATTATCTTTTTTTTACATGTCTGTCTTTGCCTTGCAACATGATAGAGATTCTCTGTGACATCTACGGAGTCACTTTCCAGAAGATGGTAAAGTGCTTCTGATGCCTTGTTCTTTGCTATTGTAACTCCACTCTTAACCTCTTTGTTAGCCAACCAGTATCCTGAAGAAAAGGCAGGTACAGCTGTGTGTGTCATCAGCATAACAGTGATAGTTTAAACCTCTCATTTGAATGATTGCTCCAAGTGGTCACAGGTACAAAAGAGTAGTAGTGACTTAATACTGAATCCTATACATACATGCAAATATTGCAGGCATGGGCATTAATGCCCTTCTAGTCTACAATATGCTAAGACAGTTATTTCCATAGTATGTGTCCAATGTGTTCTTAAAATATGTAAACTAGTGCTTAATTTAATAAAATGTTAGTCTATTCCATGTATCAGCTATTCACTCAGTGAACTGATCAGTACATCTCTCATTCTTGTATAATCTCCTTCGCAGGTTGTTTGTTGATTCTCTATTTCTCTTTGATAACTATAAACATTCACAGATGTAGTTGTCTGTAAATGCCCTGCATACCTGAATAAGGTCTCCTCTTAAATATCTATGTGCAACACTGTAACGTACAGTAGTTCAGATACTTTAATACTTCATAATAACAAACATTCACACCCATGGAGGCCCTTCTTTTCAGCTGTGCTCATTCCAATTTACTCAAGCTAGATTTCTTATAAGATTTATATATCATTATTCTTCCATGCTCTAGTTTCAGTCTGATGCAACTTGCAAACAACTTCTTCTTCATCTTTCGGCTTTTCCTGGTTAGAGGTCACCACAGCGGATCACCTGTCTGCTCCTGATTGGCAGTGAAGTTTTACCGTGTCAAGTTGCCATCCCGGCACCCAACCTTCCACAGAAGGCACACACACACATGTGCGCACTCATGCCTAGGGCCAATTTAGAGTGTACAATCCACCTACAGCATGGCTTTGGGATGTGGCAGGAAACCGGAGCACCTGGAGGAAACCCACGCGACCACAGGGAGGACATGCAGACTCCACACAGAAGGCACCCCAGCCGAGAATCGAACCTGAGAACCTCTATGTAACTTATGAACAACAATTTCATCATTTCTGATTTTCTAGACTTTATAAATCTTTTTTTTATAGAGTCCATAGTTTTAAACCTATCATTAATCAATTGGATTATATAATTAGACAAACTCAAAGCTGGATAGGCACATATATCCAGATCCTTAAATGAATCCACAGTTTCAATCAAGTTCTGTATTAAATATTCACCCTTCAGTCTATGCCACCAAGATCTCAAATGCTTAGTTTTTGATGTATTTATCAGCATATTATTCTCCTGTGCCCAAATATTCAATTTAGTCAAGTTCATTTGCAGTCATGACCTATCTGTAAGACATGTATTCAGTTTATCCATTTTTAAGTCATCTGAATACAGACTTACAGAGCACCAAAAGATGAAAACAATAGCTCTGAAAGATACAAAACAAGCTAGTACGGGCCTAGGACAGAATCCTGTGGGACACCCTGACTGGAACCTAGAATTTCACCTGCCCAGTTGCTGTATGATACTCACCATGTCCTACTTGTAAGCCAAGCAGGTATCCATCTTTTCTTGATTACATTAATTCCAAGTTGTTCTAATTTATTGATCAGTGTTTGTGCATGAACCTATCAAAGGCTAAATTTAAGTCTATAAAATTATATCACAACACAATATTGTCATATATAAATGTTATCAAACTACCATATAACATAATGTAACAGATAGTTATAGATCTATTTTTGACATGGGAATGCTGATATATGGTTTCAATTCCCAGCCTTTACAGTTCTGGCAGTAATTTATCCAAAATAGCCTTCTCCATTATTTTTCCATGACAAGAAAGTAAATGTATGGGTCTGTATTACTCTGAGTTTGTCCTATCCCACTTTCATTTAAAATTATTTTAATAAGAGCATGTCTCCAATCTTCAGGAAGTCTTTACATACTTAGATGACTTAACAAATAACAGATATAATCTTATCACCCTTTCTTCAATTTCTTCAAGTCTTTTGGGTTTCTAATGCCATGAAGGGAATGGACCGCATTCCTAAGTCAATGTATGATTAAAGTTCATGAAATTAGAATTGTTTCAATCTTTGATCTTAACCAGAAGTCCTCTTCACAGCACCTGCAATGTGTCCAGTAATGTATCCTTCTGTAATTCATATGGAGTTACATGTACCAGTAACATATCTAAATAAAATTGTATTTTGTTTTTTATAAGAACCATTGTTCCTACTACTATTGGAAATGTTTGGGTACTCTTCTCACACACTGCCCTCACTTCTACCCACAAAGCCTGGTATTTTATGACTTTGTGTTTTTCTGTACATAAGATGCTGTAGTCACTGGGTGTAGCAATTTCAATGATCAATGCTACTTTTGTCTTATATTAATGGACTACATCTGGTTTTCTTGCATCTATTTTTGAACTGTTGGTAATGGGTGATCCCTTGTGATATAAACATCATCATTTTCTATAATACTTTGTGGCCCATGTTTATACTGTTTTTCAGCTACCACAATATTATGTTTGCACAATCCCCAGTGCAACAGTCTTGACAAATTATTATGCCTTTCAGTAAACAGTTCTTCAGCCATTAGTATATCATAACCAGCAACAAGATGTGCGCCTGTTTCCAGTTCTGATTTACAAAATTTACATGTGTCTCTTTCTCCCACATGTTCAATGGACTTTGTAAAAAATGTCCATTGTCTTGGGCTGCCAATATTAACTTTTCATCCTTTGGTTTAAAATTACCTCTTCTTAACCATTTCTGCATCAAATCCTGATCAACACGAGGTTGTTCCAAGAGTTTTCTATACTTGCAACTATATTTATGCAATTTCCACATTTCTTGCCTTCTCATCTGATCCTTCACCTTATATTCTTTCTTTTGTTTTTTGGCACATTCAGTTGCTGCTTGATTTTTATCTACTTCTAGTTGGATTTCTATTCCCACTTTATGCCGATATGCTTCTGTTAAACTAAGCAGGGAAGCCATTTTAGATTTATTCTCCTCATGTTGCAAAACATTCATTAAGTTTAAAATATTGAATGAGAACTGTAAGAATCAATAAGAGGAGGTTAGAAAGTATTGGGAAGAGAGGTTGGATAAACAATTCACAAAGAAACAATGGCAGGATATATGTGTGTCTCCCAAATATGCAACAAAAATCTAGAATATTTAGGATTTTTGCTTGGAAATGTTTACACAGATATTTTTATACCCCTAGTAGACTCCAAAGAATTTTATCTAAGGTAGACAGCAAATGTTGGTGGTGTGACAGGGAAGAAAGAGGTACTTGGAAACATATTTTCTAGGAGTGCAATGGGTTGGTGGATTTTAACGATTCCCCTGTGGGATACACTGTTGGAGATGCTGAGTGGGCAGATTGGTGTGATGAGGGAGATGATTTTTCTGAGCTATGACACAGAATCAGAATTGCCTAGACACAGTATAAGACCTTGCTATGTCTAATTATGGTGGCTGCCAAAAAAGCAATTACTAGAAAGTGGAAATCAAAATCTAAACCAACTATATTAGAAGTAGTGAATATAGTAACAGAGATGAAACACCTAGAATTGAGATCTTTAGAAAAGGGTAGGAGCAAACTACACAGGAAAATGGGAATTGTGGGAACAATTCATACAGGGGAGGAATTACATTTAAAAGAATGCAGGACTTAAATGGGCTATGCAATGTTTGACTGAAAATGATAAAGTAGATTATAAGTGATGTATAATGTTTGCATCTGGGAGTGTGTCAGTGTGGTTTGTCATGTAAAACGCTTGCAACTAGGATTGTGTTGGTGTGGTTTGTTTTCCTTCATATAAATGTATGATTGCTTATGTCATAAGGAATGATTTAATAAAGATGTTTCTTGTTTTAAAAAAGGGGGCAGGAATTAAATAATTTATGTAATGTTGCTTAGGTTATATGATATATAGCAATATATGTGAAGTATAATGTTTGTTAATGTTAATTTGTTAATGCAATTTGATTACTTTTGTATTAATGTAAATTTGCCTGTGTCACAAATGATAATTCAATAAAGGCATTTAAAAAAAAAAACTTTTACTACATTTGGGTCTTGTGAGTTCTATATATATATATATATATATATATATATATATATATAGATATATATGTATATGCAGTCCCATGAAAGCAGATCTATGCATGTAATTTCAAGGAGTCCCATACCTCGTTCAGAAAGGGGGATTTATAGTCTTAGAATACACTGATTTTTATAAATTATTTGATGATCATGAAGCATCCTGCTTGTTTTCCTGTCCAACCTATCCAACACCTTTTGGGGCCAGTCACTCACCCCAAAACTGTAAGTTAGGACAGGAAGAGCAAATTGGTTTATACCTTGGACTTTGTTCCTAGACGTCAAGTCTTCTAAAATATTTCTTACTAGGTTTTATTCTCATTTGTTCATGTTTTATTGTTGATCCTTCATCATTTTCCAAATATTTATACACTCTCTCTTGCTCAAGTTCTTTTATATCACATTCCTGTCCCAAACTGATGTTTTCTTGGTGCTGTAGCTTTTCAGATCTATATTAACATTGTCGACAGGGCAGTTCATTTAATGCCCGTACATCAGCACATGTACACCAAAATACCCAAATGTCGAATGGCCACAAAAGCAATTTTTTTCCCAGGCATAAAAATCACTGGGATATTGTCAGGAATTTGCCATTTCCTCCACTGTAGTGTGATCACAGAGTTGGTATATTTAAATGGGGGTAGGGCACACTTCATTGTGTCTGTCAGTTTGTTTTGTTTTTTGTTGGCCAAGCAATTTTGTGTCTTTTCGGGGTGGACATATAAATAGTTCTTACTCATGGCTACATTTTCATGTAAAGATGTTAATAGTTTTGGCCAGAAGTTAGGTACTGCATCTGGGCCTGGGGTTTTCGAATTAGGAGCTTTTAATAACTTTATTTCAATCTCTCTGGCTGTTATTTCATCCCATTTCATATTTTGTACATTTGAACTTTTTATTCTTTCTTTTATTTCTTCTATTCATTTGGCATCTTTGTTATGTTTACAGGATCTTCATAGAATGATACTGTAAGTTCATGCTGAAGTATTCTGATATCATTATTACTAATTCTGCCTCCTCCATGTGCATTGAGTGCAGTTTGTATAGTTCTTTTTTAATCTAATCTAATTTCAAAATCTGAAGTTACATGGATATTAGTAGTACAATTCATAATCCCCTTTGTGTAGCCAAAATGTTTTACATAAAACCTTGTAAGTATGTCTGTAATTGTCGTGTCTGAGAAAAAAATTTAGACTCTACATGCAGTTTATTGACTGTACTAGTATCACATCTTATATAGCTATAAAATGGTTTCCTATTATACTCAATATATTTATATACATTTTCTTTAAACTTTTTCCTGATTTTGACTCAAAATATAATGGGGATATATTAAAGGACCTAACAGCCTGCTCCCATAACCCAGTAATTTGCAATTCAAAGTCATGTTAACTATGATGAGGAAAGACCTCATTATTGGCTAATTTGCATGTCTCTGAATTACAGTTAACTACTGCAACATTCAGATCATTGCTGATCAACACATCATTGTAGCTAACTCCCTGCAGCCACATCTGTAGGAATAGGCTTCCCCCCTTCAGTCACTGTCCCACATATGCAAGTACACATTCAAACACACACACGCACACGCACACACACACACACACGCACACGCACGCACGCACACACACACACACACACACACACACACACACACACACACACACACACACACACACACACACACACACACACACACACACCATGGTTCCTGTACCTGTTCCCAGGTTGTCTTCCCTCCCATGTTGTAATTCATATCTCTTGTGACAAGTGGTCTGCCTACCCTGATCCCTGTACTAATGTGTGCCCTTATAGCACAAGTGTTGTATCCCTTTTGTTTAGTGGTTCTCTTTACCACCCTGAACCATACTGATATAGGTAACCTTAAGCTATGAGAGAAGTACCCCTGGTGTCTAGAGTTTCCCCTACCTCACAAGTGTAGTACTGACACGAAATGCCAAATGGAGCTGTTAGCACCAGCTATGACCTCCTTCAGGTCAAAAGTTGCTTGGTGGAAGAATCCCACCACCAGACCTACTGAGGTTATAATGCTGTAGAACAAAATATCCAATTGATGCAATGACCAGAGAATTGGTTCAGGGCTGACACTGTAGGTCACATATATCCTAGATGTTGTCCCAAATGTGCACCCCTGCAAAACTACCATATATCAATATTTCTAGAATCTATTCAGTTTTAGTTTTATTCATGCTTTCTGTGCCATTCCTGTTCCAAACAATAAAATGTGCCCCCCCCAAAAAAAAAATAATACACTGCAATGCAGTACACGTGTTGTTCTTATCTGCTGCCTTTTCCACCCTGATCCTCTTTTTTAACTAGCCAATTGCTTTAAAACATCTCATTCTCTCTGTTTATCTCCCTTTACCCCCTATTACTGTGGTGTTTACCTTGTACGTTGTTAAATTCCACACATTGTATCCAGTAATACATGTAACATTATATTATGTTGTATAGGATATGCTGACTATCATGCTGATTTGAATTGAGTAAATACATTGTGACTGTTCATGGAGGCAGACAAAAAATATGAGGCAAAATTCTGGGCAATTGAGAGATATAGTGGCAGGGTGAATTATGTAACAAGTTTTAAAGCTGTTGGTAGGACTGTAGCCAAGACATTTGCTACTATACACCAGCTTCTAAAATGTAACCCAATGCTATAATCATATGTTTGTAGAGAGCATATATTTTCACTACTGAAAAGAAAAAAAAAAGATCTTAAAAAGTACCCTTTCGACAAAAAAAAAAAATCTACTTCGTAAAATAACACTGTGATAAAGTCAAAGTTTTTAAACAATGACTCTTTGTAGTCTGTTTTATTGATACAAATATCCTTTACAAAGGCTTCCTTATACACCCACTCAAATTCTTCACAATAAATGCCTTACACACAACATCATTCTCCCCTCCAAGTCCAAAGAGTTCACTGTTCTGCTGTACTCAGCTTTCATTGGACCATCCATTGAGTACAGTGCACCCCTTGTCATATTCTAGTCTAGGCATTTACAACAGCTTGAGAGACCAGAGAGTTTCCTCACAAAAACAATACAGGGAGTAAACAACAAGTCTTATGCAGACATTTTCACTCTCTGAACTGCATATCACGGATTATTCTCTGTAATTCAGATTGTTAATTTCAATTGTATGGTTATGAGTTTTACTATGTAGTTTTCATATTTGTTTTTACTCCTGAGCTGAACCTCTAAATGGTTCAAAGAAACAAGTATTCTTCTGCAGTTAAAAGAAAATGCAATGAATAAATAAATACATATATTGCAATGGCATGCTTACAAATCTGGGCAGATAATGTAAAACACTTACAAAACAGTGCATCAGTGCATAAAGTAGAATTGGATAGCAGTGAAGGTACATGCAAAAATGCATGCATGTTTATGTGATACTGGATTCTGAAACACATGGAGTGAGTGGAATTTTACTTTAGTTCTGGGTACAATTAGAGCTTTATCACCTTATCACTCTGTGTCAAAGAGCTGACTTTGGAAAGACACCATGATAGAGAGGGATATGGTGCATCGGCAGAGGGAAACATCTATAGAGTATACAGAGAAAAAGAACAGTCTTTGAGAGTATTGGGTGATCTGACCACTGTGTCAACATATTCATCTATGGAAGTCTTGGACAGATCACAGGATGGTGCATAAAGTGCATAAGTAATTGGAGAATGGATAGTTAGTGCAGGTCTGACAGTTAATGCAGAGGATCAAGACTCTGAGCTGTTAATTAGCTGTGTCCTGTAGTCAAAGGTGTGAAATTTGATTCTTTCCACCTTTATTTGCTGCTGTTTGACTCTGAACAAGCCACTTGACCAGACAGTACTACTAGGTACCAGGAATGGCCTTAGATCCACTGGTGCCCTAGGCAGAAGGGCACTATGGCACCCCCCCCACCACACTACCCAGTGCCCCCATCCTGGTCTACCTACACCAAATAAATACAGAAAAAGTGCCCCTGCTAGATCAGTGCCCTAGGCAGACACCTAGTTGGCCTATGCCTAAGACCGGCTATGCCATGTACCCCTGAAGAGGGACACTTGTGCCCATTAGGCTTACCTGGTTAACAAGTATATAAAAAACTAGAGAGTTGTAATCAGGTACCAGTGGTGTACCTGGAAAACATTACACACACACAGGCTTTATAGTCTAATAGCACTGGGTATTCATGTGATCTAGAAACAAGTTTCTAAGGCAGCTATCCATATGTGCTTGTGATATTGATGAAAATGGTGCTTGTTACACAAACTGTACTTCAACAAAGCCTTTGACTAGTAGTCAGACAGGTGATTTACAGAACTATTGACCTGTTTTGCCTTATCTTAGGGAGAAGAAATGGTAATACTGTATGGTTAAAGGTGTAGGCCAAAGAATGTTGTGGTAAGAGGGACAGCACCATGAGCAAATACAATGACAAGTATATTGCATTGGTCTTCCTTTTATGGCTTATGACCTATCTCAGGGAATTCATAACAAGCCTGGATGTAAATGATGTATTCAAGGAACACTACTGGCATTTAGTTACCAGTCTTCCTTTCAGAAGACATGGGACTAGATGCTGGAGTGGAAGATTGGGGGAACAGTCTGCGATGATCCACCACTGGACCAGTAATCAAGGAGCCTCAATCCTCACCACTGGTACCAGTGGGGGATGTACAGTGGGAGAATGACAGGTACACACGCAGTATTTCCAGATGCAGCTCTCTGCATTAACTGCAATTTCCCTTTAGAGCACACAGAGATGACAGTCAGCCCAGGGTTGGTTTTTCCCTCTTTCCCCAAATCCCGAATACGACTCCCCACTGGCACAGTTATACAGTTGAGATCTCAGCTGAGTGGCCATGTCAAGACCTCCAGCACTGTCTCTGTCCAACTCTCTGTCCCTGCTGAAGTAGCTGACACACACACACACACACACACACACACACACACACACACACACACACACACACACACACACACACACACACACACCTGGAAAAGGCTGGCACAGGTTTACTAGCTATGCCCCCTTTTGCCCAGACTATAAGATAGCTATCACTGCCACCAGCCAACTCTTTATCAGCTACTTTAAGGTCCTTAACAAAGGGTGTCAAATATTACTGTGTAATATTAATATTAATAGAAATGGTAGTCTGACCAAAAGTAAGGCTATTACAAGTGGCCCAGACAGTGTCACCAAATAAATATGCAAGTACTCTCAAAACTTAAATATTTCTACACAGATCAGCCACAATGAAAGGTTTAAATATGTTTAATAATAAATAAAAAAAAGAAGGAAATACTCAGTATATATTCACAGTGACATCAGAGTTCAAAACCATAAGAAATATTTAAAACAACATTGCAGGACAATCTCAAATAAATAAAGAAAAATATCTAAACTAAGTTTTACTATATTCCTGACTGTATCTAAGAGAGTTGTTATACCACAAAAATGTGCTTACAGAGCAAGGCAGATGTAGTAATGGTTCTTGGCAGGTCCAAGACAGAATGCGGAATGTTCTGACTCACTAAGAAACTTCACAGATTAATATCTTAAATATTACTGCTGGGATAGCTTGCAGAATGACATAATTTCTTGTCATCAGACTCTATCCCAGGTGAAACCCCCACTGCTGGAATCTAACAGTATTCATCATCTTCCTGTGAAAATACACAGACCTCAGATCTTTGGCAGATGCTGGAAGTCATAAAACAACTACATTCCTTTGCATTTCAAAACTAGTAATTAGTTCACTCCGAAGACAATACAGGAAGCTTCTCAGCAAAGACATTATATCTCTGGCCTAGCCTATAAAGTAATTTAATTTCAGTTATTTTTCTGAAGTCAACTTCCTGTAGTCCAGTTTATACTGTTAAAATATATACATTTAAACAGTTATAATAGTGCATGCACAGTTTAGTTTTTTCCAGCAGGGCAAACTATGGGTTACATTTTAAGCACAAGCACTTTATAAAATACCTTTTCAACACACGTCTGTACAAACCAGTTTTATATACACATGACATACAGTTCTAATACAGTTGTTACACAAGCATTTACATTAATCATGCTGATATTTCCAAATGACATATAATTATTTACAAAATTCCAGCTAGCTGTGCTGGCAGTATCTCCCTTTGTCACACAATCAAATAAAGGTTTTGAAGAAATGACTTTGTTAAGGTTGAAAGACTAATTAAAGTTATGCCACTTGGTATACATTATTTCCACTGGGAAGTATCAGTTGGTCATTACAGAACTGATGACAAAGACATGGAGCAGGGGAGGTGAATCACATGTGGACAGTATCACCAACAGAAGACCAAGTGCACGTGGCCAACACATAACATAATGATAGGATTTATCTACTCCTAGGAACATACTCCATGTGAGCAAAGGTTATGTATAGAGCTATGGTACCCTTGCTATGGCACAACAGAGTACTGCATGCAGTTCTGTAAGCCACATTAGGTGATTTACATTATGGAGCTGTACAAGGTTAGAATGGGGGCAGATATGACTAGAGACTGTAGATGTGAAATATGTTCTGAATACAGATAAGGATTGAGGGATCAAACACCTTATGAGTGACCACTGTCATACCAAGAAGATGGGAAGTCACCACCCTGATCTTGAATAAAATAGTTGGAGGGATAGAAGCAGGTAGTTGTAGGTAATAATTCCAGGACCAGCAATGATACTAAGTGCTGGAGCTTGTTGTGCACATGTATCACTGGAATTCTACAATAATTCAACAGAGACAATCTAGATTACATAAGGCATGTTTAGAATATGGGACTGTGAAGTTGTGGATTTATGGGGTTGAGAAGGTAATAAAGCACTTCAGTGACATGCTGGATGGCCTTACTGTATTCATCTGCAGTGATGCTCAAATAAACCTGCCTCATATTTGCAGTGGAGGCAATAATGTTATTTAATCCATTGTATGACTTTATGTAAAGCGGTAGTCTTTCATATGCTAGTCATGATAAATTATAATGCAGATATTTGTAAAAGTTGTTAGTTGCATTGCCATCACTATAGTTTCTCATGACCTGTATGGATATTCTTTTTTATTAATTGCTGCCTATGTACTAACATGTTTAGTATGGGTGACTTTTTTTTTTTATCTAAGGACTGGTGATGAGTGGTAATGTTATATTCATATGTTAAACAACCCAAAAACTGCCTCAAGATAGCACAAAAATATTTTTAATGAAAGTGTGTACAAGCTTCACAAATTCTATAAATATTTTGCCAAGCAGCTTTATCATGAATCGCACAAATACAAAGACTCATTTATATAACTACAGAGTATCACCTGACATCAAAATTATTCCATCATTTGATAAAAACACATAAAAATGTGTATATAAAAACATGCCCAGTGTTAGCATTTTGTGGTCCCCCAAGCAAGTGTGAAGTTGGGGAGTTTTGGCCACTTCCAATCCTAGCATGATCCTGTTGTTGCCATAGCTGTAGTCCATGCTGCAAAGGTTTAGTAGTATGCACACACTGAACTGTAACTACAGTGCTCTTACATTATGACATGTCTGTGTACTCCACCATGTTGGCCCATCTCACAGAGAGACATTCACAGTGACACATTTAGTTGCAGTGATGTTACACTACAACAACCCTGTTTATAAGTCCAGTCTTTGGTGAAATGGTGCCCTAGGCAAAGGTCACCATGGCACCCCCAACTGTCTACTGAATACCCCCCACACACACAAACACATCCTCCATTGCTTCCTACTGTTTCCCCCATCCCAGGCTCCCCACACTAATGCAGATTACTTTTTTCCCTCACTTTTCTCATTTTGACTTACTCTTTAGCTTTTTATAGAAACCATGATTTTCTAGATGCTCCAAAGTGCATTTTAAAGTTTAAAATAAAAAAACATTATCAAACTAATGATTTGACGGTTTTCATAGCTAATGGCCTGAACAAAAATTATGACTAAGAAAAGGAGTTTACTGCTGCTGTTCAACATTACTTTTCCATGCATCCTTTTAGCATACCTTAAATGGTTAAGACAGCACAATAATAATTCTGTAGGAAATAATTGAATTAATTAGGGTGCTTGCCCTCCCCCCAGAAGTCAAGTTATAGATGTTCTGAGGTGAATTTTAGAGATTTTCCTCACTTTTTGATTTTGTGGTAGCCTGAACAAAAAATTGTGAATAAGAAAAAAACATTCAGTCTTGTTCAAGGAAGAAAAAAGCTGTGTCCAAGGTTTAATGTTCAAAGCTGGTAAAATAGTAGCTCACAATAAATGGCAAGACAAATGTTTGTAAGGATATACAAGTCTTCTATGGGAATAGTGCCTGATTCCCTCATCCCTTTCAAAAAAAAAAGTCACTGCCTGTGCATCTCTCTGGTGTTTATTTATTATTTATTTATTTATTTCCAGTTTGATAACCGGGGTTGCCCACTGGGCTCAAGGAACCCATTTTCAGTGGAGGCCCGGGGAGAAAAGCTCCAAAATTGCAAAGATAAATAAAAAATATAATACAATAAACAATAAAGTAATGTAAAGAATACAATAAAAAAAAAAACATGAAATGCAATTATGAATAAGACATAGTGTTATATAGTATTTTAAACAAGTATATAAAATGAAGCGGAGAGTTGTAGCAAAAATGCAGTGCAAACAGAAGAGTATAGAAGACTTGAGGATAGTTCCTGAAGAACAAGCATTGTAGGTAGGAAGGGTATTGGAAAGTAAACAGAGTAGTAGGAATAAGTACGTAAAAGTAGAGAAAGGAGAGAGAGGTAGTTGAGTAGGGAAGTAAGAGAACTGTTAATTAGAAGGAGAACAAATGTGAAAAAAATGTGTTTGTATTGGGGTAACATATTATTTCTTTCTTATAATTTACAGTTTTGCTCACATAAAATGAGGGGTATCTCTCCAAACCTCTCAACTTCTTAGAGAAAGAAATCTGGACAAAGCCATAAATAAAAGTGGGATAAACACCTAAAAATAGGGACACATTTTAAATACTGCTCTTACAAACTTAGAAAGTTGAACAGGTTTTGCATTTGCATGAATTTCCTGATGGGTATGAAGTCTGAAACTCAAATGTTTTATTATTTTCCAAATTCAATCTTTAATGATTTGCCATTAATTTGACAGCAGTCCACAATTTTATGAAAAATGAACCAAAAATATGAGGCAAACATCTGGACATTCTCAAAAATCTGTACAGCTAAGAGATATGCATCTTTCACAGGTTGACAAATAAACCACATTTTGGGTGTCACCATCTGCATTTTGGCATAAATTATAATATTTATAATAAGTTCCCACCTGTCTGAGATTAACTGGGGCAAAGAAAATAATACCCTCTATAAGCATTTACAAAAGGTAGGAGAAAATCATAGTTTTAAAATTTTGGTTCTACAGATTGTCACGTTAAATCATTTTAGAGGAGGTGACATTGTGAATAAAATGGAAAGGATGGAGCATAAGTAGATAAGCAGGCTAAGGGCTGATTATAAACTCAGATTAAATGTTTTGGTAACTATCAAATGTATTTTTGAAATCAAAACTTTTAAATAGTTATATATATATATATATATATATATATATATATATATATATATATATATATAAAATCACTACGGAATACCAAAATTCCACAATCCCGAGACTCTAAATCCCAAGGACCAGAATCTCGAGACTGCAGAATTCCAAAACTTAAAAAAAAAAAAAGTAAAACATACAACAAATTATTCTAATGTGTATGTAGGGGGGCAAGCCCCCCTGCACCCCCACACCCCCTGCAACTTAAATATACCAACTCCGCGATCGCACTACAATGGAGTGAATGGCAAAGTTACCATTTAAAACTGTATGGCAATCCCCATTCACTAGTTTCGAGATTCCGTAATCTCAAGATTCTGGTCATTGGGGGCGTGGCCAAGGATGAACACAGGATAGCAGCAGATTTCTTCAGCTCCACCAATTTCATTACACTGACAGGAATTAATTACTTAAAAAATTAATTTTTGAAGTAATTTTCTTTCTAAATATGTTTGTTTTATATAGTTCTTGAACTATATCTAAAAAGAAAGGAAATCTTAACAATATTCCTGTCAGAAATCACTTTGGAAATTTTCCTGTCAGTTTATCAGTCTGAAATGAGTTCCAGTAAGACAAATTCTCAAGACTCCAGCATCAAGAAAGAACTTCAGTCTCTGATAATTATAATCCAGCAACTTACTGCTAAGATGGATAAAATGGATACTAAAATAGACACCTTCATAGAAAAACTACAAAACAAATAGACTTGTTACATATAGACCTGCAACAACAGAAGATCCAGATGACAGGCATAGAAGAAGCTGTGAATGACATGGAAAATAGAATCCAAGAAGAGGAAATCAACATTGAGTTTCTGCTGAAACAAAATACACATTTACAAACAAAGCTGGATGACCTGGAAAATAGATCTAGGTGCAATAACATTAGGATTTTTGGACTGCCAGAAAATATTGAAGGTAACAATATTACTTCTTTTTAACAACATGGCTCCCTAAAACTTTAGACTTACCAGAAGCATTCTCTTTTGGTATCGAAGAGCACATAGATCTACAGCTAATACTAACTCTAACAAAAAATATCCTAGATCAGTTATAGTTAGATTTCTATCATCTTTTGATAAAGAGATGGTTCTTAAATCTGCTTGGGCTAAAGCTCCTGTTAAGATTAATGAGACAACTGTGCGTTTTGACAATGACTATTCTTCCATGGTAATAGCTAAAAGAAAAGTTTTCTGCCACTAATAAGGGAGCTTAAAAAAACACAGTTTAAAACATACCTTCTGTTTCCTGCCAAGCTTAAAATCTTCCTTCCTGATGGTCCTAAAATTTTTGATGACTTAGACTCTGCTTTACTGTTTATCAAAAAAATAAGATTTTGGATAAAATAGAGGAAATGGAATGGGCTAGTCCTTCATTAAAGAGACTGGCAACTGAAACTTCGTGGAAGACTTCAGAGAAGAAGAAGAGACTAAAAAACAAATGATTTGTTCTATGTTTTTTTTTCTCTCATCATTTTATTTCATTATTAATCTTTTTAAATATAGTTCCTGCATTTCCAGAAAGCCACAAATATTCTGAAAAAGATTTAATCAAAGTTATTCTCTGTGTGCAAAGAAATGTTTTGTTTCATAACCAGTCAAAATATCTGAATATTTAATGGCAAGCTATGATTCAATTTGTTTCTCTTTCTGAAAAAGAGAAGTAAGGTCAATAATTTGATACATTTTTTTCTTTATCTTTTTTTTTTCTTCTCCTTTTCTTCTTTTCTTTGTTTAAACAATGACATTCTATTTAGATTATGTAGTGGGTAAAGGGTGGGGAGGGCAGGGAGAGAAGAGTAATGAAAACATGATCAATAGCATAATAACATACTTATTCCTTGTAAAAAGTTTATATGTTCTTCAAATGCTATTCCTAATTATACTTTCTTGATTATACTGCTTATGCTTGTTTGTAAATAATCTGTCATGCTTTAACTAATAATAATTAGAACTAAATAATAGTAAATAATATGTTTTATTTTTAACTCTATTAATATAAACAGTAAGTAATATTCCATTGTATATACTTTTTATAGCTTTCTCTTACATTTTTTTTTTATTTCTGCCTTACACCCCTTTATTTTCTACTCTCTTTTTCTTTTCTTTATTAATATATAGAAATGCTTTTGATCATATAGACACAGTAAATAATAAGATTTGCATAAAAATTGAGTTGGGACAAAAATATTGAGTTTTATTACTTATTAATAATTTGGGGCTTAATTTCACTTACACAGAGGCTGTAATAACCTGTAAAATACATTGTGAAGGTTTTGTCATGTTTAGATGCATTTACACTGCTAAATGAATGTTTGTCACTAGTTTTTAATAAGTTTCCCGCCAAAATGTTAAGGAAGACAATCTGGGATGTGGGCTGTCTCATGCACAGTGTCCATAAGCTACTTCAAAAGCTTCAACTCTCAGAATTCTCACAGAGAAGCTGAAAGCAGTTAGTCTAACCTTTGACCTAGATATCACACTGACACATCACAGATTCAGGAAGAATACTCTACCAGGAAATAGAAATGATGCAAATGCGACTATGTGAAGAAAAATGAACTCTTTAACATCTAAATATGAGTTATTTTATATAATTACTTAAATATCTATGTTATAATTCATAAAATATGTCAGTTATAATGAGTTTAAATGATGCAGTTTCTTGTAGTAAGTAAATGTCTTATTTTAGAAGGCATAGAAAATGAAACATTTATTCAAGTGTTTTTGAAAATCTACTTAACAGCAGCATAATAATCTGTGTTAAAAACTTATGTTCCAAACATATACATTACTATAACTCATTTAATTCATCTGATTGACAAGCATAAATAATTTTATAACTCTATTCTGGAAGAAATTGTCATGTGATATATTTTAAAGCAGTAGTATAGCATGGTTGTAAATTCTGGTTACTAAAATGTGTTTGCTGTGCATTATTTTGTATAAAGCAGACAGATTTATTGTAGGGACAGCAAGTAGGATAGTGCTCAGCAAGGACACAACTCAGTGAGATCAGATATATATATATATATATATATATATATATATATATATATATATGTGTGTGTGTGTGTGTGTGTGTGTGTGTGTGTGTGTGTGTGTGTGTGTATGTGTGTGTGTGTGTGTGTGTGTGTGTGTGTGTGTGTATTTGTGTGTGTGTGTGTGTATGCATATGCATGTATATATATATATATATATATATATATATATATATATATATATATATATGTGTGTGTGTGTGTGTGTGTGTGTGTGTGTGTGTGTATGTATATATATATATGTGTATGTATATGTGTGTGTGTATGTATATGTGCATATATATGTATATATATATATGTGTGTGTGTGTGTGTGTGTGTGTGTGTGTGTGTGTGTGTGTGTGTGTGTGTATGTATATATATATATATATATATATATATATATATGTGTGTGTGTGTGTGTGTGTGTGTGTGTGTGTGTGTGTGTGTATATGTATATATATATATATATATATATATATATATATATATGTGTGTGTGTGTGTGTGTGTGTGTGTGTGTGTATGTATATATATATATATATATATATATATATATATATATATATATATATGTATATATGTGTGTGTGATGGCTTTTTTTATTATTTTTACAATAATGCAAGTGTTTCTGAGAATCTGCATAACTATGCAGTATGATTTATAACAATTTCTATGAATACAATATTTTATTCTATTGACAATAATGAGTTTGAGTAAATGCTCATATACAAGCAATTCAAGGTTTTTTTGGAAGCTGTTAATTGCATTTACATGACAGAAAATAGATGCATCTTAATATATGTAATGTCTGAATCATATTAGCCAAAGTTTTTGATTTAAATGAATGTTAGAACTTATTTTTCTCTCCTCTTGATTTCTAACATCAAGATTATTTGAATGCTATTTGAATACAAGTGTTTTATATTACATAGATGTATATAGTAGTATGAACAGTTTTTTAAAAAAAAAGTTTATTTTAGTTTATATGATGCTGTTTTACCAAATGTGTAGTCTTGTCTTGCTAGATAATTGAATTGAAAACTGTTAACCTCAGTTAAATATAACTAGTATTAAATTGATAAGGTGGCAGCTGAGGTACTGCTGCTTAGGGTAGGGGGTTAACTTGAGTGGTAAATACTACTCTAAGTTGGAGTTTATAACTCCAGGCTGGATGAAAGGTTTAATCCTTACATTATTTTCACTTGTTCATTGTTATTTGTATATAGTTTTGACATTCACAATATATTTTGTACACTCATTGTCACTACAAACAAAATTGAATCCTATACAAAATCCCATAAGAGATTCAATAAATACAGCTATATTTAAAGGTACACCTAAAGGAGGAGATGTAACATTATTTATCTTGTTATTTGTTATTTTGATCATAAGATTCTTAAGTTTTAAAAATGCCAAATGACATCTTTAAAAGGAATTTCTTTAAACATTAATGGATTGAATAATCCGTGTAAAAGGGCAAGCCTAATAAGATACATTAATTTACATAAGGCCAACTTAGTCTTCCTGCAAGAAACCCATCTCTTGAAAAAAAGATATTGATAAACTAGCCACAAACAAATATACAGTATTGGTTAGTTCAGAGCACACTCAGAAAAAAGAGGAGTGGCTATTTTATGGAATAAAAGTATGCCCATTCCTAAAACCATTAAGTCTTATCAGGATGACAAAGGAATGTTTTGTATGTTTACAATACAAATTAATGGGAAGACTTACACTTTAATTAATGTATATTGGATACCTGGAATTGGTATTAATACAGTGAAACATCATCTTGATAAGATCATATCATTCTCTATAGGAGATATTATATTAGCTGGTGACTTTAATTGTATACTACATGAAAGTGATACTACCACTATAGGAAAAGAAGAATTACATCTAATGCAAAACATTTAAATGATTTTGCTAATTCTTATCATTTGAATGATATTAATAATCAGATAGATTCAAAATCATTACCATACACCTTTTTTCTAAAAGATACAAAACTTATTCAAAAATAGATAGGGTCTTTATTTCTAACCAGATGGTAACAGATTTAATTAATTCCAAAATCATTTCATGTCCTATATCTGATCATAATTCAATTGTTTTGAATTCATGATAAAAAATACTCATAATGTTCAGATCAAAAGGATACCAGCATACTTAACTCAACTAAAAGACTATAAAGAATATATACTTTCAGAAGTAAAACATTTTTAGACATAAATAATACTCCTGAAGTCTCCATTGTTTATGTTTGGGATGCCTTAAAATCATATCTATATGGACAAAGTATCAGATGGTATAATAATAAAAGGAAATCTTGGGATAAGGAATTGTTAGATATTCAAAGTAAATTAGACTCTTATAAACATAATAATAAAGAAAATATTATGGACAAGAAAGTTATTGAAGAAATAAACAAACTAAATGAGAAATACAAAGAAATTTTAACTCATAAAGTTAAAATAACTTTAGAGAAATACAAGTTTTGTCTTATTCAATAAGCCCCAAATACTTACATAGACTTAAAAATAAAACAAAAGGTTGAATAAACAAAACCATATCAAATAAATCTTTTCTCTAAGGAAAAGAAGAATGTCTCTAGTATACCAGAAATACTAGATGAATTTAGAAATCACTTTCACAAAATTAACCATAATAACATTAACATGGAACCTAAAGATAAAATAAAGGAGTTTATAACCACAAACATGAATAAAAAGCTTAATAAACAACAGATTAAACTATTGGACAAGAGTATTTCATATACAGAAGTTATTACACAAATAAATAAGCTTAAATCAAACAAAGCACCGGGTAATGATGGTATTATACCAGAGATATATAAAATCCTTTCTAAAAGTACATATTCATTAATACATAAGGTTTTAGTTTGGCCCAAACTGAGTTAATAACCCCCATCTTGGCAATATACATTTATTTCGCCAATTTTAAAACCTAATAAAGATCCAACTAGATGTTCTTCATATCGGCCCATCTCATTACTTAATGTTGATTATAAAATGTTTATGAGTATTTTTGCTGATAGATTGAAGACAATCATTCCCGGCATTATAGATATAGATCAGACAGGCTTCATTGTAAATAGAAATACTTTTGATAATATAAGAAAAACTTTAACATTAACTGATTTTGCAAATAGGAAAAAGAAAGATTTAACACTTATTAGTCTTGATATAAGTTCAGCATTTGATTCAGTAAGTTGGGACTATCTGTTTACCTTACTGAAGTGCACAAACTTCTCAGATGCATTTGTAAATCTAATTGAGCATTTATACAAAGGAACGTTGGCTTATATTAAGGTAGGAACATATTTTCACAAAAAATACCCATTCTTAAAGGTACAAAACAAGGATGTCCACTTTCTCCACTATTATTCACTTTAGTAATGGAGCCTTGGGCTAATTTGATCAGAAACAGTACTGACATAGAGGGTTTTGAAATAGATGAAAATACAACATCAAAATTCAACTTTTGCAGATGATGTTCTAATTACATCAGCAGGATCTAATTCTTCTATGCAGTCTCTATTTGATAAAATGATGAATTTTAAAAGTATTTCTGGTTTAATATTCAGTGAAGAAAAACTAAAATACTACCTATATATACACGAAAAAATATTCTCATTAGTGATTTTACTAAATATGTACCCAATTCAGGTCAGATAACTTATTTAGGTATAATACTATCTAAAGATATTAAATCTATTATATATAATAATTATAATACCTGTTTTCTTAATATACAAAATCTTTTAATACCTGGAATAATATGTTTTTACTATGGAGGAGAGACTTACAATTATTAAAATGATAATATTCCCCAAGATTTTATACTTAATACAATCAATAATACTTTCACCTACAAAATAATTATCAAGAAACTGAATACACTAACGTTAAATTTCCTATGGGCACCTAATAGACCTAGGATTGCATTAAAGAAACATACTAATAGCTGGTCTCAAGGGCGTATTTCTTTTCCAGACTTTAATTTATATATTATCTCTTCTATTGTAAAAGTTATTACTTTATTAATAGATCAGTCATATGTCATAAAATGGAAAGATTATTGGGAGCTAATTAGTATGCACTTCATGAAAATCTCCTTAACACATAAAAATATGATTGTAAATAACTCCATGTTATGGTTACTAAAGGAATTTTGTACTTCACCTATTACACCTAAACATATGGTTTGTTACCCATTAAATATTATTATTAGCTATCGTAACTTTATATTCATGCACCCTAAGTACAGGGAATGGAATTTTATTGTATTCCCTATAATGTATACTCAGGGTATGCTTTTGTCATCTACTTCTGAAGGAACTCATTTAGCTATAGATAATGATCTAAAGTACTGGTATCAGTTGATATCTGATAATAAAGTTAAAAATCTAGATTTCTTAAAACAAGAATTTGATCTAAGAGAAACTTGCTGGTTAGAGGTTCAGACCTTTAGACAACATCTCATTAATAAAATAGATCTAATGTCTATAACAGTTAACGAATCTATTCCAACACTGATTGATTACTTGATATTAAATTTACAACATAAAGTTTCTGATAAAGGTAAACTTTCATACATACATAAAATTATCAGACAAGAAACTTTTTACAGTGTAGATTCATACTGGAATTATTTCACTTCTATTAATGGGGACCCACCAAATCAACAAGATAAACAATATATATTGGAATCTGCTTATAGAACTACGTCTTCCATTGTCTGGAGACTTTATACATGGAAATTTTACATAGATCTTTTATACACCTTTGATGATGAATAAAATAAATAATAAAGATAATTTATGTAAGAGGTGTAATGTAGAAATTAATGCTGACTGGGCTCATATGTTTTATGACTGTATAAAATTGAAAGAATACTGGAAGTCAATTAATGAATTTTGCAGGCTCTTTTACAGATAATTTCATTATTTCTAAATCTCTTATATTATTCAACACACCTGTACCTCAAAGTGTTAAAAAGGTTAAGCTTCCCTTGTTATGGTCTATTCTAGCAGTGGCTAGGAAAATAATAACTAGAAATTGGATTTCAGATACACCTCCTTCGTTCAATGAATTTAAAAATGTTATGAATATAGTGTGCCATATGTAAATAAACACAATTAGGACAAGAACAACTAGAAAAACATCTTATTATATTGTATGGGATAATTTACAAAATTTGCTAAAAAAATTCTAATTTCAATAGCACGGTATTTTAGTTTAATTAATTGATCTGATTGTAGTGGATGTCTTTGTAAATACTTTAGTTGTTTTGTTGAATATTATAATAATACCTATTTTTAATTACTTGTATAAAATTGTTATGATATTTCTCTTATATGTTAAAACAATAAACCTGTTTTGAAAAAAAAAGATTCTGGTCATTGAGATTCAGAATTTTGGGATTGTGGAATTTCGGTATTCCGTAGTGATCCTATATGTATATGTATATGTATATGTATGTGTGTATGTGTGTGTATAAATATATATATATATATACATATATATATATATATATATATATATATATATATATATATATAGATCCCAATCATATGATAGAAACCTCATTTGACTGAAACACATTTGACTGAAACCATAAGACTGAAATTTCAAAAGACTGAAAAGTCACTTGACTGAAGCCCATAAGACTGAAGCCCATTTCAACATACTAAATTGTAAACTGGACCATATAAAACCAGACTAAGGTGGGGAGCTATGGCCCCCACACCACCCTAACTATATATACTAACTCCAGGATTGCACTACAGTTGGGAAAAGGGCATATACCTTACAGTAGTCTAAATACTGCCACTACTATGCCCTTTTCCCCACTGTAGTGTGATCTTGGAGTTAGTATATATAATTGGGGGGGTTGGGGGCATAGCCCCCCACCTAGTCTAGTCTTATATGGTCCAGTTTAAAATTTAGTATGTTGAAATTGAATATTATGGGTTTCAGTCTTATAGGTTTCAGTCAAGTGACTTTTCAGTCTTTTGAAATTTTTTGAAATTTCAGTATTATGGTCTCAGTCAAATGAGTTGTTTCAGTCAAATGAGGTTTAGGGATCCATATGTATATATATATATATATATATATATATATATATATATATATATATATATATATATACATACATACATACATACACATACACACACATCTGCCTGTATATATTTATTGTGTGTTTTTATCAATGGTGGAATGATTTTGATGTCATGTGATACTCTGTAGGTATTTAAATGAGTATTTCTGTTTGACTGTATGAAACTTGATAAAGCTGTTTAATGAATGTTTCATAGAATTTATGAAGCTTGTGTATACTTTGATTAAAATACTTTTTGTTATGTCTTGAGACGATTTTTGTGTTGTTTGCCCTTTCCTTGGCTCAGATTTTATCCATTAGAGCTCTCCATTTTACCTTGGTTTATTTATATATTTTGCAAAGGTTAGTGTGATGTACTGCTAAAGGGGAATTTGATGGTATTGTTTTAAGTTGCTATACATTATGAAACTGAATCTGGTTATACTGTTTTATGTTTATCTACATATAAAGGCATTTTAGTGACTAGGTAATGTTTGTCTACATATAAAATTTTAGTGACTAGGTAATGTTTGTTTTTATATAAAGGCATTTTAGTGACTAGGTAATATTTGTCTACATATAAAGCCATTTTAGTGACTAGGTAATGTTTGTCTACATATAAAGGCAGTTTAGTGACTAGGTAATGTTTGTTTTTATATAAAGGCATTTTAGTGACTAGGTAATGTTTGTCTACATATAAAGGCATTTTAGTGACTAGGTAATGCTTGTCTACATATAAAGGCATTTTAGTGACTAGGTAATGTTTGTTTTTATATAAAGACATTTTAGTGACTAGGTAATGTTTGTCTACATATAAAGGCATTTTAGTGACTAGGTAATGTTTGTTTTTATATAAAGGCATTTTAGTGACTAAATAATGTCTGTCTACATATAAAGGCATTTTAGTGACTAGGTAATGTTTGTCTACATATAAAGGCATTTTAGTGACTAGGTAATGTTTGTTTTTATATAAAGGCATTTTAGTGACTAGGTAATGTTTGTCTACATATAAACACATTTTAGTGACTAGGTAATGTTTGTCTACATATAAACACATTTTAGTGACTAGGTAATGTTTGTCTACATATAAAGACATTTTAGTGACTAGGTAATGTTTGTTTTTATATAAAGGCATTTTAGTGACTAGGTAATGTTTGTCTACATATAAAGGCATTTTAGTGACTAGGTAATGTTTGTTTTTATATAAATAGAAGTCCAACGGCCAACTTCCAAAGCAAAAACGAAACCACAACAAGTGGAAAGCGAAAAGGAGAACAGATGCAAAATTCAGTTGAATAACGCTCCCACTCAACACTTCACACTATGAACGCTTTATTTCAGTCTGCGTTTTCGTCCAATAGACTTCGTCAGATAAAAACACCTTATACACAGTTCACTTTATATTCAAAACAATTAGCTCTCAATCCAATCATATTGTACTTACAATTTCAAAATGCACGAATGAAATTCTGTGTTACTTGATTAAATTCATAATTTATTCATTCCTAACCTTCATAAAGTATTTAAAACCCCAAACCATATGTAAATAAATATCCATGTTGGACTAAAAAGTTTTAATTATTAAAAATGTTAAAAATGTTGTTAAAATGCTTCTTAAAACTTTGTTAGTTAATAAATCATGGACAATTAAATAAGTTATATTACTTTGGGTAAGGTGTAGTGTTATAGAATCCCTTTATGACAATTTATTTACTAAGAAAGAGTACCATCTACTGGCCATTAGTATTATTTATATGAAAATTCTTTATTTATATTTTAGTAGCTTTCAACCTTAGTAATGGCAAAATAGAGATGTATTCATTGAGTCCCGGAGTTATGTTGGCCTTTAGGGTCTAATTGCCACCATAATTCTTTGTAGCCAATATTTTCCTCCCAGGGACCCCCTCTAATATCCATTTTGACTTGGTCCAACACAAAAAAATTTAATACATAATCTTTGCAAACAAGTGAGTGTCTAAATAGGGCATTGGTTTCTTTACATTTTTTAATTTCATATGTGTGTTCATAAATCCTCTTTTTTAGGGTTCTTTCCGTTTTACCCACATAATAAGAAGAACATTTTATACACATTGCAAGGTAAACCAGTCCCCTAGATTCACAATTAAAATAACCTTTGCTATACAACCAAAGTCCCCTGCTTTCCAAATAAATCTTCTCCTGATTAATTATGAAATCACATTGTTTGCATTTTCCGCATTTGTATGTACCAGTCTTATACAAGTTGGCCCTATCTCCTATTCTACTTCTACTTGCATTTCCATTCTCAAGCATACTTTTAATATTTATAGAATTTTTGAACACTACTCTTGGTCTTAACTCCGATAGTCCCTTTAAATCTGAAAAGGTTTGAAATTTCTCCCATTCTTTTTGAAACACTTCCTTTACTTTCCTATTCAAAGCATTATACTCCAACACCAGTGCCTGTTGGTAATTTTCCTTCGTTGGTGGTGTGTTGTCTCCAAAATTTTGTGAGATATCTTTTACACCCAGAATGGGTTTAAATCTTCCCTTCCTTGCTTTTGTCACTTCTGTTCTATATTCCTTAATAAATTCTTTTGGATACCCCCTGTCAAGGAACATCCCTTCCAATTTATCACATTCATTAATGAAATCTTCGTCAGAGCTGGTCATCCTAGAACCTCTGACGAATTGTCCCTTCACCAAGTTCTTTTTACAATGGTGGGGGTGTCCACTATCAAAATGAAGAAAGGAATTTACATATGTATCCTTTCTATATACCCTGGTCTCTAGGGAATCAGCTTTTTTAATAATCTCAACATCTAAATAAGCAATATTAGTGTTGGATGTATTGTAAGTAAATTTAAGAAAGTCCGTTGTTCCATTTATATATGTAATAAAATCTTTTAAATTTTCTTGTCCACCTGTCCAAAAGATTATTATATCATCAAGAAATCTTTTATATAACTTACAATATTTTAGATAATCTGACTGAAAAATGAACCTCTCCTCCCAATTAGCAAGGACCAAGTTGGCAAAAGTAGGTGCACAGGCTGCACCCATTGCAACACCCTGTGTTTGTTGAAAAAATTCTCCCTGATGGACTATAAAATTGTTTCTTAATATCATGTCCATCAAGCCTGTGCACGCTACTTTGTCCTCAAAAGTCAATTTATTGTCATTAAAGACTTCTTCTTCAAACATTCTAATGCCTTCTTCATATGGTATAGAACCAAATAAATCTACCACGTCTATAGTCACCATCATAAGATCTTTGTCAAACAATTCTGGGACCAATTCTCTTAAAAGATCCCAAGAATCTCTTAAAATTGCCTTTTTAGTTGTCCATATGTGTTTTGTTTTTATATCCACAAATCGGGCCAATGGTGTGGTTTTCGAACCTTCAGCTGACACAATGGGTCTAAATGGGGGGTCCACACTATTTTTGTGTATTTTCCGTATGCCGAAAATGACAGGTATCTTTGGTTTATTGATTTTGAGAAAAGATAACATTTTTTCTCCAATAACAGCTTCTAAGGCCATATCTTGTAACATCATGTCTATTTTGTGGTATGCTAAATTTATCTCATTACGAGAAACAACCCTATATTTAGTTTCATCCATTAATATTTTGTTCATTTTACCTTCATATTCTATCGATTCCATTATAACTACCCCCCCACCTTTATCGGGCTTCATAACCCTAATTTTCTCATTGTGTCTAAGTTCTTCCAAAATCTTTCTTTCATTTTCTTCCAAATTGTTCTTATATCTTATTTTTTTATCCACACTTTTAATTACATTTTCCATGACGCTTTCAAAGTTCCTTAATTGTGCGTGAGCATGGATTGTATACAGATCTAGTCTTTAATATTCTTTGTTCCTCAGTTACTTGTATATTATCCCTGTTCAAACCATATTCTTCCTTCCTAAATAACAATTCGAGGTTCATTTTTCTCAGAAATATTTTTAAATCCAAAAGTGTTTGTACCTTGTTGCCTTTGACAAGTGGTATATATTTAAAACCTCTTTCCATTAAGGAAAAGTGGTCACTTTTAAGCTCCATGTTACTAAAATTGTAAATGGTAAAGCCATTCATCGTGAACTTGTTACCCACCTTCTCAATATTGTCTACCTTATTAGGTACCTTTGTGGTCGGGGAATTTAATATGTGTACTTTCCCCTTCCCCTTATCCCCCCTCTCCTTTGAAAATTTCCAAAATTCCTGTCTTTTGGACTAAATTCATTGTACTGCCTTTCTAATGGTGGAAAATCTTTGTCATAATCAAAAGAAACCATATCTCTTTGATATCCCTTATTTGTTGTTGTTGGGGTATTGTATACCCCATCTTTCTTAAATCTATTGTGATACGAAGTGTTATTACTGACTGGTTTCGGGTAACTAGTATCATTTTCATATTCCAATATATCTCTTCTAAGCTTGTCCATTTTTCTTTCCACTAACACCTTACATTTTTGATCAATATCCCCCTTCAATGTAAAATATTTCTGTCTTTCTTCCTTAATTTCAAAAATTAAATCTTCCCTTATGTATGTATCCAACTTTTTAATTTGCTCGTGTATAGTTACCAAATTTCTGTCATTTTCATCTATAATGCATTTAATGATATCTAATCCACATTTATCAAAAACTTTCACAAGTTCCTTATGGAATACGGAACCTATTTGCACATTGTTGGGATACTTCCACGTGCGTAGTCCCTTTGGAACTACAGCACGTTTCAAACATTCCTGCAAATAACCATTCTCAATAATAATAGATTTGTATTTGTACATTAACTTAGAAGCGTTTTCCACATTTTGACTAAAAGAGTCTCTGTTATTAATACGTCGACTATTCGTTTCATTGAAGTTGAAAAAATACAATTCCTTGAGCCAGTTATTCATCTCTAAAGTGTTAGAGAGTGATACAGTACCTTTATGTGACAGCCCCTGTGAGTTGTGATCCTTATTAACATATCCTCCGTTGTCCTCAATTTCACTCTCGTGGAAAATATCTGGTGTAGCCGCCAGGTCGAAGGTGGCACCATTCGGTTCATCCCCTTCTTCGTACCTTTTTTCTCCGCCATAACAGTATCTTTTTCGTTTCTGTTGTTTCTGGCGTGCCCCCAATTCATCACCAGCACGAAGTACTTCCGGATTTTCATACGCCCGCAATAGTCTCACACAGGGGCGTCAAAAGATCTACCAGAGCAGTCAATTGCCCTATAAGCTTCCTTGCCTGGCTACTATCGTCATTGCCAGGCTGCATCTCCTTCTCCTTCTCCTTCTCCATGCCGCACCACAAAACTAATAAAAGTCCAACGGCCAACTTCCAAAGAAAAAACCAAACCACAACAAGTGGAAAGCAAAAAGGAGAACAGATGCAAAATTCAGTTGAATAATGCGCCCACTCAACACTTCACACTATGAACGCTTTATTTCAGTCTGCGTTTTCGTCCAATAGACTTCATCAGATAAAAACACCTTATACACAGTTCACTTTATATTCAAAACAATTAGCTCTCAATCCAATCATATTGTACTTACAATTTCAAAATGCACGAATGAAATTCTGTGTTACTTAATTAAATTCATAATTTATTCATTCCTAACCTTCATAAAGTATTTAAAACCCCAAACCATATGTAAATAAATATCCATGTTGGACTAAACAGTTTTAATTATTAAAAAATGTTAAAAATGTTGTTAAAATGCTTCTTAAAACTTTGTTAGTTAATAAATCATGGACAATTAAATAAGTTATATTACTTTGGGTAAGGTGATCCCTTTATGACAATTTATTTACTAAGAAAGAGTACCATCTACTGGCCATTAGTATTATTTATATGAAAATTCTTTATTTATATTTTAGTAGCTTTCAACCTTAGTAATGGCAAAATAGAGATGTATTCATTGAGTCCCGGAGTTATGTTGGCCTCTAGGGCTAATTGCCACCATAATTCTTTGTAGCCAATATTTTCCTCCCAGGGACCCCCTCTAATATCCATTTTGACTTGGTCCAACACAAAAAATTTTAATACATAATCTTTGCAAACAAGTGAGTGCCTAAACAGGGCATTGGTTTCTTTACATTTTTTAATTTCCTATGTGTGTTCATAAATCCTCTTTTTTAGGGTTCTTTCCGTTTTACCCACAGAATAAGAAGACCATTTTATACACATTGCAAGGTAAACCAGTCCCCTAGATTCACAATTAAAATAACCTTTGTTATACAACCAAAGTCCCCTGCTTTCCAAATAAATCTTCTCCTGATTAATTATGAAATCACATTGTTTGCATTTTCCGCATTTGTATGTACCAGTCTTATACAAGTTGGCCCTATCTCCTATTCTACTTCTACTTGCATTTCCATTCTCAAGCATACTTTTAATATTTATAGAATTTTTGAACACTACTCTTGGTCTTAACTCCGATAGTCCCTTTAAATCTGAAAAGGTTTGAAATTTCTCCCATTCTTTTTGAAACACTTCCTTTACTTTCCTATTCAAAGCATTATACTCCAACACCAGTGCCTGTTGGTAATTTTCCTTCGTTGGTGGTGTGTTGTCTCCAAAATTTTGTGAGATATCTTTTACACCCAGAATGGGTTTAAATCTTCCCTTCCTTGCTTTTGTCACTTCTGTTCTATATTCCTTAATAAATTCTTTTGGATACCCCCTGTCAAGGAACATCCCTTCCAATTTATCACATTCATTAATGAAATTTTCGTCAGAGCTGGTCATCCTAGAACCTCTGACGAATTGTCCCTTCACCAAGTTCTTTTTGCAATGGTGGGGGTGTCCACTATCAAAATGAAGAAAGGAATTTACATATGTATCCTTTCTATATACCCTGGTCTCTAGGGAATCAGCTTTTTTAATAATCTCAACATCTAAATAAGCAATATTAGTGTTGGATGTATTGTAAGTAAATTTAAGAAAGTCCATTGTTCCATTTATATATGTAATAAAATCTTTTAAATTTTCTTGTCCACCTGTCCAAAAGATTATTATATCATCAAGAAATCTTTTATATAACTTACAATATTTTAGATAATCTGACTGAAAAATGAACCTCTCCTCCCAATTAGCAAGGACCAAGTTGGCAAAAGTAGGTGCACAGGCTGCACCCATTGCAACACCCTGTGTTTGTTGAAAAAATTCTCCCTGATGGACTATAAAATTGTTTCTTAATATCATGTCCATCAAGCCTGTGCACGCTACTTTGTCCTCAAAAGTCAATTTATTGTCATTAAAGACTTCTTCTTCAAACATTCTAATGCCTTCTTCATATGGTATAGAACCAAATAAATCTACCACGTCTATAGTCACCATCATAAGATCTTTGTCAAACAATTCTGGGACCAATTCTCTTAAAAGATCCCAAGAATCTCTTAAAATTGCCTTTTTATTTGTCCATATGTGTTTTGTTTTTATATCCACAAATTGGGACAATGGTGTGGTTTTCGAACCTTCAGCTGACACAATGGGTCTAAATGGGGGGGTCCACACTATTTTTGTGTATTTTCGGTATGCCGAAAATGACAGGTATCTTAGGTTTATTGATTTTGAGAAAAGATAACATTTTTTCTCCAATAACAGCTTCTAAGGCCATATCTTGTAACATCATGTCTATTTTGTGGTATGCTAAATTTATCTCATTACGAGAAACAACCCTATATTTAGTTTCATCCATTAATATTTTGTTCATTTTACCTTCATATTCTATCGATTCCATTATAACTACCCCCCCACCTTTATCGGGCTTCATAACCCTAATTTTCTCATTGTGTCTAAGTTCTTCCAAAATCTTTCTTTCATTTTCTTCCAAATTGTTCTTATATCTTATTTTTTTATCCACACTTTTAATTACATTTTCCATGACGCTTTCAAAGTTGCTTAATTGTGCGTGAACGGGTGGATTGTATACAGATCTAGTCTTTAATATTCTTTGTTCCTCAGTTACTTGTATATTATCCCTGTTCAAACCATATTCTTCCTTCCTAAATAACAATTCGAGGTTCATTTTTCTCAGAAATATTTTTAAATCCAAAAGTGTTTGTACCTTGTTGCCTTTGACAAGTGGTATATATTTAAAACCTCTTTCCATTAAGGAAAAGTGTTCACTTTTAAGCTCCATGTTACTAGAATTGTAAATGGTGAAGCCATTCATCGTGAACTTGTTACCCACCTTCTCAATATTGTCTACCTTATTAGGTACCTTTGTGGTCGGGGAATTTAATATGTGTACTTTCCCCTTCCCCTTATCCCCCCTCTCCTTTGAAAATTTCCAAAATTCCTGTCTTTTGGACTAAATTCATTGTACTGCCTTTCTAATGGTGGAAAATCTTTGTCATAATCAAAAGAAACCATATCTCTTTGATATCCCTTATTTATTGTTGTTGGGGTATTATATACCCCATCTTTCTTAAATCTATTGTGATACGAAGTGTTATTACTGACTGGTTTCAGGTAACTAGTATCATTTTCATATTCCAATATATGTCTTCTAAGCTTGTCCATTTTTCTTTCCACTAACACCTTACATTTTTGATCAATATCCCCCTTTAATGTAAAATATTTCTGTCTTTCTTCCTTAGTTTCAAAAATTAAATCTTCCCTTATGTATGTATCCAACTTTTTAATTTGCTCGTGTATAGTTACCAAATTTCTGTCATTTTCATCTATAATGCATTTAATAATATCTAATCTACATTTATCAAAAACTTTCACAAGTTCCTTATGGAATACGAAACCTATTTGCACATTGTTGGGATACTTCCATGTGCGTAGTCCCTTTGGAACTACAGCATGTTTCAAACATTCCTGCAAATAACCATTCTCAATAATAATAGATTTGTATTTGTACATTAACTTAGAAGAGTTTTCCACATTTTGACTAAAAGAGTCTCTGTTATTAATGCGTCGACTATTCGTTTCATTGAAGTTGAAAAAATACAATTCCTTGAGCCAGTTATTCATCTCTAAAGTGTTAGAGAGTGATACAGTACCTTTATGTGACAGTCCCTGTGAGTTGTGATCCTTATTAACATATCCTCCGTTGTCCTCAATTTCACTCTCGTGGAAAATATCTGGTGTAGCTGCCGGGTCGAAGGTGGCACCATTCGGTTCATCCCCTTCTTCGTACCTTTTTTCTCTGCCATAACAGTATCTTTTTTGTTTCTGTTGTTTCTGGCGTGCCCCCAATTCATCACCAGCACGAAGTACTTCCGGATTTTCCGCACGCCACACAATAGTCTCACACAGGGGCGTCAAAAGATCTACCAGAGCAGTCAATTGCCCTATAAGCTTCCTTGCCTGGCTACTATCGTCATTGCCAGGCTGCATCTCCTTCTTCTTCTCCATGCAGCACCACAAAACTAATAAAAGTCCAACGGAAAATGCAAACAATGTGATTTCATAATTAATCAGGAGAAGATTTATTTGGAAAGCAGGGGACTTTGGTTGTATAGCAAAGGTTATTTTAATTGTGAATCTAGGGGACTGGTTTACCTTGCAATGTGTATAAAATGTTCTTCTTATTATGTGGGTAAAATGGAAAGAACCCTAAAAAAGAGGATTTATGAACACACATATGAAATGGATATTAGAGGGGGTCCCTGGGAGGAAAATATTGGGTACAAAGAATTATGGTGGCAATTAGCCCTAGAGGCCAACATAACTCCGGGACTCAATGAATACATCTCTATTTTGCCATTACTAAGGTTGAAAGCTACTAAAATATAAATAAAGAATTTTCATATAAATAATACTAATGACCAGTAGATGGTACTCTTTCTTAGTAAATAAATTGTCATAAAGGGATTCTATAACACTACACCTTACCCAAAGTAATATAACTTATTTAATTGTCCATGATTTATTAACTAACAAAGTTTTAAGAAGCATTTTAACAACATTTTTAACATTTTTTAATAATTAAAACTTTTTAGTCCAACATGGATATTTATTTACATATGGTTTGGGGTTTTAAATACTTTATGAAGGTTAGGAATGAATAAATTATGAATTTAATTAAGTAACACAGAATTTCATTCATGCATTTTGAAATTGTAAGTACAATATGATTGGATTGAGAGCTAATTGTTTTGAATATAAAGTGAACTGTGTATAAGGTGTTTTTATCTGATGAAGTCTATTGGACGAAAACACAGAGTGAAATAAAGCGTTCATAGTGTGAAGTGTTGAGTGGGAGCGTTATTCAACTGAATTTTGCATCTGTTCTCCTTTTCGCTTTCCACTTGTTGTGGTTTTGTTTTTATATAAAGGCATTTTAGTGACTAGGTAATGTTTGTATTTATATAAAGGCATTTTAGTGACTAGGTAATGTTTGTCTACATATAAACACATTTTAGTGACTAGGTAATGTTTGTCTACATATAAAGGCATTTTAGTGACTAGGTAATAGTCTACATATAAAGGCATTCTAGTGACTAGGTAATGTTTGTCTACATATAAAGGCATTTTAGTGACTAGGTAATGTTTGTCTACATATAAAGGCATTTTAGTGACTAGGTAATGCTTGTCTACATATAAAGGCATTTTAGTGACTAGGTAATGTTTGTTTTTATATAAAGGCATTTTAGTGACTAGGTAATGTTTGTCTACATATAAAGGCATTTTAGTGACTAGGTAATGTTTGTTTTTATATAAAGGCATTTTAGTGACTAAGTAATGTTTGTCTACATATAAAGGCATTTTAGTGACTAGGTAATGTTTGTTTTTATATAAAGGCATTTTAGTGACTAGGTAATGTTTGTCTACATATAAAGGCATTTTGGTGACTAGGTAATGTTTATCTACATATAAAGGCATTTTAGTGACTAGGTAATGCTTGTCTACATATAAAGGCATTTTAGTGACTAGGTAATGTTTGTTTTTATATAAAGGCATTTTAGTGACTAGGTAATGTTTGTCTACATATAAAGGCATTTTAGTGACTAGGTAATGTTTGTTTTTATAAAGGCATTTTAGTGACTAAGTAATGTTTGTCTACATATAAAGGCATTTTAGTGACTAGGTAATGTTTGTTTTTATATAAAGGCATTTTAGTGACTAGGTAATGTTTGTCTACATATAAAGACATTTTAGTGACTAGGTAATGTTTTGTTTTTATATAAAGGCATTTTAGTGACTAGGCAATGTTTGTTTTTATATAAAGGCATTTTAGTGACTAGGTAATGTTTGTCTACATATAAACACATTTTAGTGACTAGGTAATGTTTGTCTACATATAAAGGCATTTTAGTGACTAGGTAATAGTCTACATATAAAGGCATTTTAGTGACTAGGTAATGTTTGTCTACATATAAAGGCATTTTAGTGACTAGGTAATGTTTGTCTACATATAAAGGCATTTTAGTGACTAAGTAATGTTTGTTTTTATATAAAGGCATTTTAGTGACTAGGTAATGTTTGTCTACATATAAACACATTTTAGTGACTAGGCAATGTTTGTCTACATATAAACACATTTTAGTGACTAGGTAATGTTTGTCTACATATAAAGGCATTTTAGTGACTAGGTAATGTTTGTCTTTATATAAAGGCATTTTAATGACTAAGTAATGTTTGTCTACATATAAAGGCATTTTTGTGACTAGGTAATGTTTGTCTACATATAAAGGCATTTTAGTGACTAGGTAATGTTTGTTTTTATATAAAGGCATTTTAGTGACTAGGTAATGTTTGTCTACATATAAAGGCATTTTAGTGACTAGGTAATGTTTGTCTACATATAAAGGCATTTTAGTGACTAGGTAATACTTGTCTACATATAAAGGCATTTTAGTGACTAGGTAATGTTTGTTTTTATATAAAGGCATTTTAGTGACTAGGTAATGTTTGTCTACATATAAAGGCATTTTAGTGACTAGGTAATGTTTGTTTTTATGTAAAGGCATTTTAGAGACTAAGTAATGTTTGTCTACATATAAAGGCATTTTAGTGACTAGGTAATGTTTGTCTACATATAAAGGCATTTTAGTGACTAGGTAATGTTTGTTTTTATACAAAGGCATTTTAGTGACTAGGTAATGTTTGTCTACATATAAACACATTTTAGTGACTAGGTAATGTTTGTCTACATATAAAGGCATTTTAGTGACTAGGTAATGTTTGTTTTTATATAAAGGCATTTTAGTGACTAGGTAATGTTTGTCTACATATAAAGGCATTTTAGTGACTAGGTAATGTTTTGTTTTTTTATAAAGGCATTTTAGTGACTAGGTAATGTTTGTTTTTATATAAAGGCATTTTAGTGACTAGGTAATGTTTGTCTACATATAAAGGCATTTTAGTGACTAGGTAATGTTTGTTTTTATATAAAGGCATTTTAGTGACTAAGTAATGTTTGTCTACATATAAAGGCATTTTAGTGACTAGTTAATGTTTGTTTTTATATAAAGGCATTTTAGTGACTAGGCAATGTTTGTCTACATATAAAGGCATTTTGGTGACTAGGTAATGTTTATCTACATATAAAGGCATTTTAGTGACTAGGTAATGCTTGTCTACATATAAAGGCATTTTAGTGACTAGGTAATGTTTGTTTTTATATAAAGGCATTTTAGTGACTAGGTAATGTTTGTCTACATATAAAGGCATTTTAGTGACTAGGTAATGTTTGTTTTTATATAAAGGCATTTTAGTGACTAAGTAATGTTTGTCTACATATAAAGGCATTTTAGTGACTAGGTAATGTTTGTTTTTATATAAAGGCATTTTAGTGACTAGGTAATGTTTGTCTACATATAAAGACATTTTAGTGACTAGGTAATGTTCTGTTTTTATATAAAGGCATTTTAGTGACTAGGCAATGTTTGTTTTTATATAAAGGCATTTTAGTGACTAGGTAATGTTTGTCTACATATAAACGCATTTTAGTGACTAGGTAATGTTTGTGTACATATAAAGGCATTTTAGTGACTAGGTAATAGTCTACATATAAAGGCATTTTAGTGACTAGGTAATGTTTGTCTACATATAAAGGCATTTTAGTGACTAGGTAATGTTTGTCTACATATAAAGGCATTTTAGTGACTAAGTAATGTTTGTTTTTATATAAAGGCATTTTAGTGACTAGGTAATGTTTGTCTACATATAAACACATTTTAGTGACTAGGTAATGTTTGTCTACATATAAACACATTTTAGTGACTAGGTAATGTTTGTCTACATATAAAGGCATTTTAGTGACTAGGTAATGTTTGTTTTTATATAAAGGCATTTTAGTGACTAAGTAATGTTTGTCTACATATAAAGGCATTTTATGACTAGGTAATGTTTGTCTACATATAAAGGCATTTTAGTGACTAGGTAATGTTTGTTTTTATATAAAGGCATTTTAGTGACTAGGTAATGTTTGTCTACATATAAAGGCATTTTAGTGACTAGGTAATGTTTGTCTACATATAAAGGCATTTTAGTGACTAGGTAATACTTGTCTACATATTAAGGCATTTTAGTGACTAGGTAATGTTTGTTTTTATATAAAGGCATTTTAGTGACTAGGTAATGTTTGTCTACATATAAAGGCATTTTAGTGACTAGGTAATGTTTGTTTTTATATAAAGGCATTTTAGTGACTAAGTAATGTTTGTCTACATATAAAGGCATTTTAGTGACTAGGTAATGTTTGTCTACATATAAAGGCATTTTAGTGACTAGGTAATGTTTGTTTTTATATAAAGGCATTTTAGTGACTAGGTAATGTTTGTCTACATATAAACACATTTTAGTGACTAGGTAATGTTTGTCTACATATAAAGGCATTTTAGTGACTAGGTAATGTTTGTTTTTATATAAAGGCATTTTAGTGACTAGGTAATGCTTGTCTACATATAAAGGCATTTTAGTGACTAGGTAATGTTTTGTTTTTATATAAAGGCATTTTAGTGACTAGGTAATGTTTGTTTTTATATAAAGGCATTTTAGTGACTAGGTAATGTTTGTCTACATATAAACGCATTTTAGTGACTAGGTAATGTTTGTCTACATATAAAGGCATTTTAGTGACTAGGTAATAGTCTACATATAAAGGCATTTTAGTGACTAGGTAATGTTTGTCTACATATAAAGGCATTTTAGTGACTAGGTAATGTTTGTCTACGTATAAAGGCATTTTAGTGACTAGGTAATGTTTGTTTTTATATAAAGGCATTTTAGTGACTAGGTAATGTTTGTCTACATATAAAGGTATTTTAGACTAGGTAATGTTTGTTTTTATATAAAGATATTTTAGTGACTGGGTAATGTTTGTCTACATATAAACACATTTTAGTGACTAGGTAATGTTTGTCTACATATAAACACATTTTAGTGACTAGGTAATGTTTTGTTTTTATATAAAGGCATTTTAGTGACTAGGCAATGTTTGTTTTTATATAAAGGCATTTTAGTGACTAGGTAATGTTTGTCTACATATAAACGCATTTTAGTGACTAGGTAATGTTTGTCTACATATAAAGGCATTTTAGTGACTAGGTAATAGTCTACATATAAAGGCATTTTAGTGACTTGGTAATGTTTGTCTACATATAAAGGCATTTTAGTGACTAGGTAATGTTTGTCTACATATAAAGGCATTTTAGTGACTAAGTAATGTTTGTTTTTATAAAGGCATTTTAGTGACTAGGTAATGTTTGTCTACATATAAACACATTTTAGTGACTAGGTAATGTTTGTCTACATATAAACACATTTTAGTGACTAGGTAATGTTTGTCTACATATAAAGGCATTTTAGTGACTAGGTAATGTTTGTTTTTATATAAAGGCTTTTTAATGACTAAGTAATGTTTGTCTACATATAAAGGCATTTTTGTGACTAGGTAATGTTTGTCTACATATAAAGGCATTTTAGTGACTAGGTAATGTTTGTTTTTATATAAAGGCATTTTAGTGACTAGGTAATGTTTGTCTACATATAAAGGCATTTTAGTGACTAGGTAATGTTTTGTTTTTATATAAAGGCATTTTAGTGACTAGGCAATGTTTGTTTTTATATAAAGGCATTTTAGTGACTAGGTAATATTTGTCTACATATAAACGCATTTTAGTGACTAGGTAATGTTTGTCTACATATAAAGGCATTTTAGTGACTAGGTAATAGTCTACATATAAAGGCATTTTAGTGACTAGGTAATGTTTGTCTACATATAAAGGCATTTTAGTGACTAGGTAATGTTTGTCTACATATAAAGGCATTTTAGTGACTAAGTAATGTTTGTTTTATATAAAGGCATTTTAGTGACTAGGTAATGTTTGTCTACATATAAACACATTTTAGTGACTAGGTAATGTTTGTCTACATATAAACACATTTTAGTGACTAGGTAATGTTTGTCTACATATAAAGGCATTTTAGTGACTAGGTAATGTTTGTCTACATATAAAGGCATTTTAGTGACTAGGTAATGTTTGTTTTATATAAAGGCATTTTAGTGACTAGGTAATGTTTGTCTACATATAAAGGCATTTTAGTGACTAGGTAATGTTTGTCTACATATAAAGGCATTTTAGTGACTAGGTAATACTTGTCTACATATAAAGGCATTTTAGTGACTAGGTAATGTTTGTTTTTATATAAAGGCATTTTAGTGACTAGGTAATGTTTGTCTACATATAAAGGCATTTTAGTGACTAGGTAATGTTTGTTTTTATATAAAGGCATTTTAGTGACTAAGTAATGTTTGTCTACATATAAAGGCATTTTAGTGACTAGGTAATGTTTGTCTACATATAAAGGCATTTTAGTGTCTAGGTAATGTTTGTTTTTATATAAAGGCATTTTAGTGACTAGGTAATGTTTGTTTTTATATAAAGGCATTTTAGTGACTAGGTAATGTTTGTCTACATATAAAGGCATTTTAGTGACTAGGTAATGTTTGTTTTTATATAAAGCCATTTTAGTGACTAAGTAATGTTTGTCTACATATAAAGGCATTTTAGTGACTAGGTAATGTTTGTTTTTATATAAAGGCATTTTAGTGACTAGGTAATGTTTGTCTACATATAAAGGCATTTTGGTGACTAGGTAATGTTTATCTACATATAAAGGCATTTTAGTGACTAGGTAATGCTTGTCTACATATAAAGGCATTTTAGTGACTAGGTAATGTTTGTTTTTATATAAAGGCATTTCAGTGACTAGGTAATGTTTGTCTACATATAAAGTCATTTTAGTGACTAGGTAATGTTTGTTTTTATATAAAGGCATTTTAGTGACTAAGTAATGTTTGTCTACATATAAAGGCATTTTAGTGACTAGGTAATGTTTGTTTTTATATAAAGGCATTTTAGTGACTAGGTAATGTTTGTCTACATATAAAGACATTTTAGTGACTAGGTAATGTTTTGTTTTTATATAAAGGCATTTTAGTGACTAGGCAATGTTTGTTTTTATATAAAGGCATTTTAGTGACTAGGTAATGTTTGTCTACATATAAACGCATTTTAGTGACTAGGTAATGTTTGTCTACATATAAACACATTTTAGTGACTAGGTAATGTTTGTCTACATATAAACACATTTTAGTGACTAGGTAATGTTTGTCTACATATAAAGGCATTTTAGTGACTAGGTAATAGTCTACATATAAAGGCATTTTAGTGACTAGGTAATGTTTGTCTACATATAAAGGCATTTTAGTGACTAGGTAATGTTTGTCTACATATAAAGGCATTTTAGTGACTAAGTAATGTTTGTTTTTATATAAAGGCATTTTAGTGACTAGGTAATGTTTGTCTACATATAAACACATTTTAGTGACTAGGCAATGTTTGTCTACATATAAAAACATTTTAGTGACTAGGTAATGTTTGTCTACATATAAAGGCATTTTAGTGACTAGGTAATGTTTGTCTTTATATAAAGGCATTTTAATGACTAAGTAATGTTTGTCTACATATAAAGGCATTTTTGTGACTAGGTAATGTTTGTCTACATATAAAGGCATTTTAGTGACTAGGTAATGTTTGTTTTTATATAAAGGCATTTTAGTGACTAGGTAATGTTTGTCTACATATAAAGGCATTTTAGTGACTAGGTAATGTTTGTCTACATATAAAGGCATTTTAGTGACTAGGTAATACTTGTCTACATATAAAGGCATTTTAGTGACTAGGTAATGTTTGTTTTTATATAAAGGCATTTTAGTGACTAGGTAATGTTTGTCTACATATAAAGGCATTTTAGTGACTAGGTAATGTTTGTTTTTATATAAAGGCATTTTAGAGACTAAGTAATGTTTGTCTACATATAAAGGCATTTTAGTGACTAGGTAATGTTTGTCTACATATAAAGGCATTTTAGTGACTAGGTAATGTTTGTTTTTATACAAAGGCATTTTAGTGACTAGGTAATGTTTGTCTACATATAAACACATTTTAGTGACTAGGTAATGTTTGTGTACATATAAAGGCATTTTAGTGACTAGGTAATGTTTGTTTTTATATAAAAGCATTTTAGTGACTAGGTAATGTTTGTCTACATATAAAGGCATTTTAGTGACTAGGTAATGTTTTGTTTTTTATAAAGGCATTTTAGTGACTAGGTAATGTTTGTTTTATATAAAGGCATTTTAGTGACTAGGTAATGTTTGTCTACATATAAAGGCATTTTAGTGACTAGGTAATGTTTGTTTTTATATAAAGGCATTTTAGTGACTAAGTAATGTTTGTCTACATATAAAGGCATTTTAGTGACTAGTTAATGTTTGTTTTTATATAAAGGCATTTTAATGACTAGGCAATGTTTGTCTACATATAAAGGCATTTTGGTGACTAGGTAATGTTTATCTACATATAAAGGCATTTTAGTGACTAGGTAATGCTTGTCTACATATAAAGGCATTTTAGTGACTAGGTAATGTTTGTTTTTATATAAAGGCATTTTAGTGACTAGGTAATGTTTGTCTACATATAAAGGCATTTTAGTGACTAGGTAATGTTTGTTTTATATAAAGGCATTTTAGTGACTAAGTAATGTTTGTCTACATATAAAGGCATTTTAGTGACTAGGTAATGTTTGTTTTTATATAAAGGCATTTTAGTGACTAGGTAATGTTTGTCTACATATAAAGACATTTTAGTGACTAGGTAATGTTTGTTTTTATATAAAGGCATTTTAGTGACTAGGCAATGTTTGTTTTTATATAAAGGCATTTTAGTGACTAGGTAATGTTTGTCTACATATAAACGCATTTTAGTGACTAGGTAATGTTTGTGTACATATAAAGGCATTTTAGTGACTAGGTAATAGTCTACATATAAAGGCATTTTAGTGACTAGGTAATGTTTGTCTACATATAAAGGCATTTTAGTGACTAGGTAATGTTTGTCTACATATAAAGGCATTTTAGTGACTAAGTAATGTTTGTTTTTATATAAAGGCATTTTAGTGACTAGGTAATGTTTGTCTACATATAAACACATTTTAGTGACTAGGTAATGTTTGTCTACATATAAACACATTTTAGTGACTAGGTAATGTTTGTCTACATATAAAGGCATTTTAGTGACTAGGTAATGTTTGTTTTTATATAAAGGCATTTTAATGACTAAGTAATGTTTGTCTACATATAAAGGCATTTTTGTGACTAGGTAATGTTTGTCTACATATAAAGGCATTTTAGTGACTAGGTAATGTTTGTTTTTATATAAAGGCATTTTAGTGACTAGGTTATGTTTGTCTACATATAAAGGCATTTTAGTGACTAGGTAATGTTTGTCTACATATAAAGGCATTTTAGTGACTAGGTAATACTTGTCTACATATAAAGGCATTTTAGTGACTAGGTAATGTTTGTTTTTATATAAAGGCATTTTAGTGACTAGGTAATGTTTGTCTACATATAAAGGCATTTTAGTGACTAGGTAATGTTTGTTTTTATATAAAGGCATTTTAGTGACTAAGTAATGTTTGTCTACATATAAAGGCATTTTAGTGACTAGGTAATGTTTGTCTACATATAAAGGCATTTTAGTGACTAGGTAATGTTTGTTTTTATATAAAGGCATTTTAGTGACTAGGTAATGTTTGTCTACATATAAACACATTTTAGTGACTAGGTAATGTTTGTCTACATATAAAGGCATTTTAGTGACTAGGTAATGTTTGTTTTTATATAAAGGCATTTTAGTGACTAGGTAATGCTTGTCTACATATAAAGGCATTTTAGTGACTAGGTAATGTTTTGTTTTTATATAAAGGCATTTTAGTGACTAGGTAATGTTTGTTTTTATATAAAGGCATTTTAGTGACTAGGTAATGTTTGTCTACATATAAACGCATTTTAGTGACTAGGTAATGTTTGTCTACATATAAAGGCATTTTAGTGACTAGGTAATAGTCTACATATAAAGGCATTTTAGTGACTAGGTAATGTTTGTCTACATATAAAGGCATTTTAGTGACTAGGTAATGTTTGTCTACGTATAAAGGCATTTTAGTGACTAGGTAATGTTTGTTTTTATATAAAGGCATTTTAGTGACTAGGTAATGTTTGTCTACATATAAAGGTATTTTAGACTAGGTAATGTTTGTTTTTATATAAAGATATTTTAGTGACTGGGTAATGTTTGTCTACATATAAACACATTTTAGTGACTAGGTAATGTTTGTCTACATATAAACACATTTTAGTGACTAGGTAATGTTTTGTTTTTATATAAAGGCATTTTAGTGACTAGGCAATGTTTGTTTTTATATAAAGGCATTTTAGTGACTAGGTAATGTTTGTCTACATATAAATGCATTTTAGTGACTAGGTAATGTTTGTCTACATATAAAGGCATTTTAGTGACTAGGTAATAGTCTACATATAAAGGCATTTTAGTGACTTGGTAATGTTTGTCTACATATAAAGGCATTTTAGTGACTAGGTAATGTTTGTCTACATATAAAGGCATTTTAGTGACTAAGTAATGTTTGTTTTTATATAAAGGCATTTTAGTGACTAGGTAATGTTTGTCTACATATAAACACATTTTAGTGACTAGGTAATGTTTGTCTACATATAAACACATTTTAGTGACTAGGTAATGTTTGTCTACATATAAAGGCATTTTAGTGACTAGGTAATGTTTGTTTTTATATAAAGGCATTTTAATGACTAAGTAATGTTTGTCTACATATAAAGGCATTTTTGTGACTAGGTAATGTTTGTCTACATATAAAGGCATTTTAGTGACTAGGTAATGTTTGTTTTTATATAAAGGCATTTTAGTGACTAGGTAATGTTTGTCTACATATAAAGGCATTTTAGTGACTAGGTAATGTTTTGTTTTATATAAAGGCATTTTAGTGACTAGGCAATGTTTGTTTTTATATAAAGGCATTTTAGTGACTAGGTAATATTTGTCTACATATAAACGCATTTTAGTGACTAGGTAATGTTTGTCTACATATAAAGGCATTTTAGTGACTAGGTAATAGTCTACATATAAAGGCATTTTAGTGACTAGGTAATGTTTGTCTACATATAAAGGCATTTTAGTGACTAGGTAATGTTTGTCTACATATAAAGGCATTTTAGTGACTAAGTAATGTTTGTTTTTATATAAAGGCATTTTAGTGACTAGGTAATGTTTGTCTACATATAAACACATTTTAGTAACTAGGTAATGTTTGTCTACATATAAACACATTTTAGTGACTAGGTAATGTTTGTCTACATATAAAGGCATTTTAGTGACTAGGTAATGTTTGTCTACATATAAAGGCATTTTAGTGACTAGGTAATGTTTGTTTTATATAAAGGCATTTTAGTGACTAGGTAATGTTTGTCTACATATAAAGGCATTTTAGTGACTAGGTAATGTTTGTCTACATATAAAGGCATTTTAGTGACTAGGTAATACTTGTCTACATATAAAGGCATTTTAGTGACTAGGTAATGTTTGGTTTTATATAAAGGCATTTTAGTGACTAGGTAATGTTTGTCTACATATAAAGGCATTTTAGTGACTAGGTAATGTTTGTTTTATATAAAGGCATTTTAGTGACTAAGTAATGTTTGTCTACATATAAAGGCATTTTAGTGACTAGGTAATGTTTGTCTACATATAAAGGCATTTTAGTGTCTAGGTAATGTTTGTTTTTATATAAAGGCATTTTAGTGACTAGGTAATGTTTGTTTTATATAAAGGCATTTTAGTGACTAGGTAATGTTTGTCTACATATAAAGGCATTTTAGTGACTAGGTAATGTTTGTTTTATATAAAGCCATTTTAGTGACTAAGTAATGTTTGTCTACATATAAAGGCATTTTAGTGACTAGGTAATGTTTGTTTTTATATAAAGGCATTTTAGTGACTAGGTAATGTTTGTCTACATATAAAGGCATTTTGGTGACTAGGTAATGTTTATCTACATATAAAGGCATTTTAGTGACTAGGTAATGCTTGTCTACATATAAAGGCATTTTAGTGACTAGGTAATGTTTGTTTTTATATAAAGGCATTTTAGTGACTAGGTAATGTTTGTCTACATATAAAGGCATTTTAGTGACTAGGTAATGTTTGTTTTTATATAAAGGCATTTTAGTGACTAAGTAATGTTTGTCTACATATAAAGGCATTTTAGTGACTAGGTAATGTTTGTTTTTATATAAAGGCATTTTAGTGACTAGGTAATGTTTGTTTTTATATAAAGGCATTTTAATGACTAAGTAATGTTTGTCTACATATAAAGGCATTTTTGTGACTAGGTAATGTTTGTCTACATATAAAGGCATTTTAGTGACTAGGTAATGTTTGTTTTTATATAAAGGCATTTTAGTGACTAGGTAATGTTTGTCTACATATAAAGGCATTTTAGTGACTAGGTAATGTTTGTCTACATATAAAGGCATTTTAGTAACTAGGTAATACTTGTCTACATATAAAGGCATTTTAGTGACTAGGTAATGTTTGTTTTTATATAAAGGCATTTTAGTGACTAGGTAATGTTTGTCTACATATAAAGGCATTTTAGTGACTAGGTAATGTTTGTTTTTATATAGAGGCATTTTAGTGACTAAGTAATGTTTGTCTACATATAAAGGCATTTTAGTGACTAGGTAATGTTTGTCTACATATAAAGGCATTTTAGTGACTAGGTAATGTTTGTTTTTATATAAAGGCATTTTAGTGACTAGGTAATGTTTGTCTACATTTAAACACATTTTAGTGACTAGGTAATGTTTGTCTACATATAAAGGCATTTTAGTGACTAGGTAATGTTTGTTTTTATATAAAGGCATTTTAGTGACTAGGTAATGTTTGTCTACATATAAAGGCATTTTAGTGACTAGGTAATGTTTTGTTTTTATATAAAGGCATTTTAGTGACTAGGTAATGTTTGTTTTTATATAAAGGCATTTTAGTGACTAGGTAATGTTTGTCTACATATAAACGCATTTTAGTGACTAGGTAATGTTTGTCTACATATAAAGGCATTTTAGTGACTAGGTAATAGTCTACCTATAAAGGCATTTTAGTGACTAGGTAATGTTTGTCTACATATAAAGGCATTTTAGTGACTAGGTAATGTTTGTCTACGTATAAAGGCATTTTAGTGACTAGGTAATGTTTGTTTTTATATAAAGGCATTTTAGTGACTAGGTAATGTTTGTCTACATATAAAGGTATTTTAGACTAGGTAATGTTTGTTTTTATATAAAGATATTTTAGTGACTGGGTAATGTTTGTCTACATATAAACACATTTTAGTGACTAGGTAATGTTTGTCTACATATAAACACATTTTAGTGACTAGGTAATGTTTTGTTTTTATATAAAGGCATTTTAGTGACTAGGCAATGTTTGTTTTATATAAAGGCATTTTAGTGACTAGGTAATGTTTGTCTACATATAAACGCATTTTAGTGACTAGGTAATGTTTGTCTACATATAAAGGCATTTTAGTGACTAAGTAATGTTTGTTTTTATATAAAGGCATTTTAGTGACTAGGTAATGTTTGTCTACATATAAACACATTTTAGTGACTAGGTAATGTTTGTCTACATATAAACACATTTTAGTGACTAGGTAATGTTTGTCTACATATAAAGGCATTTTAGTGACTAGGTAATGTTTGTTTTATATAAAGGCATTTTAATGACTAAGTAATGTTTGTCTACATATAAAGGCATTTTTGTGACTAGGTAATGTTTGTCTACATATAAAGGCATTTTAGTGACTAGGTAATGTTTGTTTTTATATAAAGGCATTTTAGTGACTAGGTAATGTTTGTCTACATATAAAGGCATTTTAGTGACTAGGTAATGTTTTGTTTTTATATAAAGGCATTTTAGTGACTAGGCAATGTTTGTTTTTATATAAAGGCATTTTAGTGACTAGGTAATGTTTGTCTACATATAAACGCATTTTAGTGACTAGGTAATGTTTGCCTACATATAAAGGCATTTTAGTGACTAGGTAATAGTCTACATATAAAGGCATTTTAGTGACTAGGTAATGTTTGTCTACATATAAAGGCATTTTAGTGACTAGGTAATGTTTGTCTACATATAAAGGCATTTTAGTGACTAAGTAATGTTTGTTTTTATATACAGGCATTTTAGTGACTATGTAATGTTTGTCTACATATAAACACATTTTAGTGACTAGGTAATGTTTGTCTACATATAAACACATTTTAGTGACTAGGTAATGTTTGTCTACATATAAAGGCATTTTAGTGACTAGGTAATGTTTGTTTTTATATAAAGGCATTTTAATGAGTAAGTAATGTTTGTCTACATATAAAGGCATTTTTGTGACTAGGTAATGTTTGTCTACATATAAAGGCATTTTAGTGACTAGGTAATGTTTGTTTTTATATAAAGGCATTTTAGTGACTAGGTAATGTTTGTCTACATATAAAGGCATTTTAGTGACTAGGTAACGTTTGTCTACATATAAAGGCATTTTAGTGACTAGGTAATACTTGTCTACATATAAAGGCATTTTAGTGACTAGGTAATGTTTGTTTTTATATAAAGGCATTTTAGTGACTAGGTAATGTTTGTCTACATATAAAGGCATTTTAGTGACTAGGTAATGTTTGTTTTTATATAAAGGCATTTTAGTGACTAAGTAATGTTTGTCTACATATAAAGGCATTTTAGTGACTAGGTAATGTTTGTCTACATATAAAGGCATTTTAGTGACTAGGTCATGTTTGTTTTTATATAAATGCATTTTAGTGACTAGGTAATGTTTGTCTATATATAAACACATTTTAGTGACTAGGTAATGTTTGTCTACATATAAAGGCATTTTAGTGACTAGGTAATGTTTTGTTTTTATATAAAGGCATTTTAGTGACTAGGTAATGTTTGTTTTTATATAAAGGCATTTTAGTGACTAGGTAATGTTTGTCTACATATAAACGCATTTTAGTGACTAGGTAATGTTTGTCTACATATAAAGGCATTTTAGTGACTAGGTAATAGTCTACATATAAAGGCATTTTAGTGACTAGGTAATGTTTGTCTACATATAAAGGCATTTTAGTGACTAGGTAATGTTTGTCTACGTATAAAGGCATTTTAGTGACTAGGTAATGTTTGTTTTTATATAAAGGCATTTTAGTGACTAGGTAATGTTTGTCTACATATAAAGGTATTTTAGACTAGGTAATGTTTGTTTTTATATAAAGATATTTTAGTGACTGGGTAATGTTTGTCTACATATAAACACATTTTAGTGACTAGGTAATGTTTGTCTACATATAAACACATTTTAGTGACTAGGTAATGTTTGTCTACCTATAAATGCATTTTTGTGACTAGGTAACATATAACTTGCTGACATTATTCATTATATGTTACTCATTAACAATTCACTTATTATTATATGCTACACCACTGACTGAATTTTATGAGAATATGAAGCCTGATTACAAGTGTGTTATAGTTTCATAGGTAAGTAAAAGGCTAGCTGCCCTTGCAGACCATTTTATGCCTAGCTAATTTCCCTTTTTGGGCTCGAAATAACCTATCCCATTTTGTAGGAGATTGGCCTTACCCATCCCATGGCTGATAATTATATATTACCCCTAGTTAAAATAACTGGGATCATACCACAGTTAATTTGAGGGAACCTATGCTTGGAATAAAGCATTTAGGCTCTTCCTCTACCCATTAGTACTACAGATAGTACAGGAGTACATTTTCTATTTCCCATCCATAGTTCCAAGTTTTCTTGAATATGAAAAGCCTAATTATGCAAAATTATGCCACAGTATATTACTGCTTCTAGCACCCATTGATGAAATGGGGGAATAAATGGATTACTCTATATTTATGACTATCTCAAGTTATTGGGTGTGAAAATGAGGTATATATTCAGACAAATAATATATCTCTATGTGACTTTTTTCCGGATAAATTGCTTGTACTTTGCACAAGCAGTGCTTTACTATACTGTAGTTTCTCTTTTCTTGCATTGCATTTCAGGACTAAATTCTGATCTAAAAGATTATATTTGGGTTTCCATTCATAATCAAGCTACTGGCATATGTTCAAGAAACTGATGTGAAGAAATTCATTTTAAGATATCCATTTTGAGAGCATATAACTACTTGGTTATGTTTGGAGAAATCTGGTCATGTTTCATTTTAGTATCTGGAGCTACTTTAACTGCTTTATATATTGCCAGTTACAGAGAAAGAGAGGGGAAAACACATGTAGGGGTGTGATTCATTGTACAGATTTAAAAGATGTAATACACATAACACTTCCAAACAATCCTTTTTAGTACATGACACTTTGGCTGTTCTTGTGTACTAGCAGATAAAGACAAAAACAGAGAGGGAGAGAGGGCAAGAGAGATTGACTGTAAGTGTAGAAGGATGAAGTATTTTACAGCTTTGAAAGCTGTAATACACTTAATGGTGCCTGACATACAAAGACCAGAAGCAAAGTCTATCTCTTTTTTTCAGAACTTTAAAAGATGCAGTACACTTCATTCTGTTATACACAAAAAATGTGGAAGCCTGTAAGGCACATTACAGCTTTTAAAGCTCCTCTACCTTTTCTCTGCTGTTCTGTGGTGGTTCCTGCTTATTGTCTAGCATGAGACTTAAGTATAACAGTGATGATATGTGCATAATAAGGTTAAAAGGGTACTTGAAAATATTGTCTTTCTCCTAATTTCAGACTATGGTCACAACATTCCATATACCTCATGCATTAGTATTGATGACATTAGATGTATACTGACCAGTGTTGCTTGTGTTCAGTAATATACAGATGGTCCAACATTTATGTACATCATAGAGATGTAATATCAGAGTATAATGTAACATGTTAAAATGACATATAGTTCACAGGAAGTAACTGGATCAGTCCTGCCTACTACAGGCATGTCACACTATTATCCTTTTACTGAATGCAGATGAGAACATGATCTTGACAAACAGGCTAGAGAGCTTTAGAAAAATTGAGCAGATGGCATAAATAATCAGTATGTTTACACTGCCAGTGTAAGACATCACTTAAACAAATGCATGTGTAGACTTGTGTAACATTAGAAATCGATATAGGAATGACAGCATATATTGTCTCCTCTCACCTAGGCCACTGATTAATAAACACATAACTGATTAATGTTGAAGCTGTAATTGCAATGTGTAGGTCATAAACATAGCAAGTAAACATTAAATGCCTGCCATTTAGAACTATGATGTTAAGTTTGTGTAATCATTGCATAGTGTTTGTGATGCATATCCTAATTGTGTCATTATAAATTATATATTTGATTTCTGAAATATTACAGGGTGTAAGTTGCATACTGCATGTACTTTTGAAGATGACTATGAGAACAATAGTCATTATCTGATGTTATGCTTAAAAGGAATTTGGTGTCCTTTATAAATGAATATGCAAAGTCAGATAGATCTCAACAAATTTGCATGAATCACAGTAGTCTTGTTGGACAGACGGTTCTTTCCACTATATGCCATATCGGTTATCACCAGTTAAGTTAGAACAGGTGTATACTAGTGCATTTAGTTTTAGATTTTACATTTGTTGGTGGACTGGGTTTATTAGAAACTTATCTTGACTGGTATTTATGCAAAAATTGTTCCATTTTTATCCAAACTCCCCAAGCAAAATTCGTCATTGCTTGCCCTTAGAAAAAAGTACAGTTGTTTCATTTGGAACATTATATGGTCTCTGTACAGTTAAATATGTCCCCTAACATTATACCCTCTCAAAGCATATGTCCAGCATATGTCCACTCATATAACTCAGTAATGTGGTCATGAGGGGAACACGGAGATATTTCTGATGATTGACTAAGTGGATTGTGCTTCCAAGTAGAAAGATAAAGAAGCACTCTATGACTGGAATGGGGATGGTAATTAACTTGTGACTGAAGACAAATGCTATTGGTCTGGATTTTAGGGATTTATGAAGTCTTTCATTTTACTTGTCCATTGGCAAAGTTGGTGGAAGTCCCTTGCAGTGTCTTTTCTACTTCACATGTACTCAAGCAGATTTAAGTATATTGCCAGTATATATCATAAGATAGTTCCAGCCAGGAGACAGCAGGCATAATATCATTTAGGAATAAAGTAAAGACCAATGAACTTAATACTGAGCCTTGAGGGACACCACAGCTAAGGGTTGCCGTAATGATTGTGTAACCTGGAATAAATGATTTGCTGGGTAAGTTTTAAACCAAGAAGTAGTGTTAGGACCAACACTGAGTTTGTATAGCTTAGAGGTTAAGAGGAATGGATCAATTATTTTGAAAGCCCTTCTATCCATAAATACGCCAAATGTAAAGAATCCACTGCTGATGTTAGTGCATATTTTGTAATTTGCTGAGTAAAGTGTTGTTATGGGTCAAAGGTCTTTCTTGTGATCTACTTCTTGTATGGTCTTTAATGCTCAGTACTTGTTAATTGGGACTTAACATCATTAAAGTTACCCCACACGAGCATGTTAATTGACTAGAATATGTTTCATGTTGTAAAGAATGAGAAAAAAAGACTAGGAAATCTAAAGGGCCAACTCAACAGATTTCTTCAAACACAAGTGACTCCACTTTGTGCGTAATGGCTTGTGAGCTTACCTGATCTGATCCAGTGGAATGTGACCAAATATCTCTGCAATTAGCACCATAGGAGATCAAAGCAGTTAATAAGGTTCTAGAAGATTATGTCTCTTAAAATGACACTAGATTTGCTGAAATTGAACAATGGGTCTTTGAGCAGTCTTACACATTGCAGTCATTGATGGATGGGAATTTACCTTTAAAAGCAGAAGCTGCAGAATCTAGGTTAGACTATACAGAACAAAAACTGATTGAAATTGAAGACAGATCAAGAATAAATAATGTTTACTTCAGTGAAATAGTGGCGGGACTGGAAAGTAAAAGGATTGCATAGCATATATACATATACATGCTCTCCCAGTTACCTCTTAGGCCTGTAATTCCCTCTGAGCAAAGTAAGTATTGAATGAGTGCATAGAACTCCCTGAAAAACAATGGCAACTTACAAGAAGTGACCCTGGTCAGTAATTATGTATTTTGAGATATTTGCCTTAAAAAGAAAGGCTCCTTTTCTCAACTTTTGAAATCCAGCAAGGACCTAAAGCTACAGGATAATCATTGTAGAGCAAGACTATTCACAACTAATTTGATGGCAAAGATCTCAATTTCTTTCAGTGATATGCTTCTGTAAATCCAAAATATAAAAGGCCACTCCACCACGGACCCTGGGAACTACTGCCCCATTAGCCTGACGAGCCTGGTCTGCAAGGTCATGGAACGTATCATCATGGAACGTATGAACAAAGACATTGGTAATCTCCAAACTCTGGACCCCACCCAGTTCGGGTTTGTAAAAGGCAAATCATGTCTCCTAAACCTGATAGACTTCTTTGAAGCAGTCACCAAAGCCATAGACGAGGGTAAGGTGGTTCACACAGCCTGTCTAGATCTTGCCAAGGCTTTCAACACCATCCCTCACTCTGGAATTATAGATAAACTCACTAAACTAGGTATAAATCCCTATGTCATAAGATGGGTTGCCAACTGGGTCACTGACAGAACCCACACTGTGAAAATAGCAGATTGCAAATCCGACTTCAGACCAGTGACAAGTGGAGTACCACAGGGTTCAGTCCTAGGTCCTCTCCTGTTTGGTATCTACTTCTCTGAAGTACAGGCTAACACAGAAGGTCTTTGGCTAACTAAATTCGCAGATGACTGCAAACTAGGAGCCATAATCGAAACTCCTAACGATGTGGACATCCTACAAAAGGGCCTCACTGAGACAGATGCCTGATGTCAAAGCCATGGCCTCAAGCTCAATGCCAAAAAGTGTATTGTCATCCCCTTTGGTAAAAACTCTGTACCCATGAACTACAACATATGCTGTAGTATACTTAACACTGAAAGTATGATAAGAGACCTTGGGACACAGGTGGACAGTAGTCTCTCCTTTGATAATCACATCACCTCAGTAGTCAGGAAATCCTTCTATGTGGCACACCATCACAAAAGGTTTCTCATCCAGAAAAAAAGAGGTCATTGTTCCCCATCAGAAATTAGACCCATTATAGAGTACAATGCCCCTTTTGGTATGTACCTCACAAGACATCTACAACAACTGAAAAGGCTGCAGAAATACCTCACAAAGAGGATTACCAGCCTCAAACAGATGCCCTATGCAGACCGTCTCAAAAAACTCCAGCTTAACTCTGTCGCATATCGCCTACTCACAGGTGATCTCTGCCTAACATACAAAGCTATGTCAAACCCAGAGCTGTTGGACATGCTCCACTTAAAGAAATCCCAATCTCTCCGAGCTACACATTCTAGGGACTTAAACCTTGTCACCACAATAAACAGAACATGCCGGAGGGATAGATTCCTGTCCCAGAGACTTCCCATACTCTGGAATAAACTACCTATGTATATCAAACAAAGCTCCTCATTAGCACTCTTGAAGAAAAATCTAGATGATTGGATGGGAAATAGGAAATTCACGCCCTGGGATCACTTCTGTGGCTCTGCACGACAGGGGCACAGGAAAATAATTTTCTTGGGTGGCAAAAGTCAGGGTACCTTTTTGGTTGGGCTTGTCTAGGCCCCAGGGCAAATAGCTTAGTACCTACTTATGAACCTATGAACTTGTTGTATCCATTAATACTCAAAATGATGTCCCCTCATGATCTCAAGTCTTTCATGGGTCAACAAGAAGCATTATGCTTAGTACAAAGGGCATGAGGAAAAAATATGGTGGAACCCAATGGATAAGATAGTGAAGCCTTGCAGAGACACCACTACTGGAGATCAACAATTCGATCAGAGTCATCCTGAGGACAAAAACGCATACTGTCTTTGTTTAAAAAGGGAAAATGTGTTGAACTTTTTGCCCTATAGATAGTTATGGGTAACATTAATGGGCTGTATATTTCATACCTCCCAGAAGGTAATTTTTTAGTTCAACTGCTAAACCTAGGATAAAGTTTTGGGCACATTAAAACATAAATAAGCAGGAAATGATTGGCACTTTGTGCTTCATTTTCTGACTGTATGTTAATTTGCTGATTTTGTTTCCACTGTGCGTTACATTATGCAATAATACTATAAGGTGCATATTCATGGAGAGAAAATATGACAGACTTTACTGGGTTTAGTAATATATTTAAATCTGACACATATGCAATTATAAAATACATTTTTCTTTGTATTTCTTATTGGTTACTTAGAATTGTGTGTCCCTGTCATAACTTTTAATAGACACAGTGCTACCTCTTACAATGATGGGGTAGAATTTCAGAGCTGGCACTTATATTTGAAGTAGTCTTGATTAGCTCTTGCTTTTTCTTCACTTATGTTCATATGTGGTTATTAGTCTATCGCCCAAGAGCCACTTTAAGCCTAGCCAAGCTTACCTCAAATTTGCCAAAATAATGCCGACATGTATCAATACCCCAAGTAATTTTATGAGTTTAAGCAGAAATGAGACTACAAGGAGTGTCTGAATCAGTGCAGTTGTTTTTTTCATGGAAGGGGTCACATTTCTATAAATATGTTCTAAAAGGTTTGGTTGATGAAAAGGGTCTATATTACATGATCGAACAGTCAAATGTTCGAACACGTAATAAATCAACCCCTAAATATTGAAATGCCGTAATGTCAAATGGCAAAATAACAAACAAAAAAAAAACAAACAAACAAACCATTAAAATGCTCTGCACCCCCACACCCCCACTACTTAAATATACCAACTTCGAGATCACACTGCAGTGCAGACAATGGAAAACTTATATGCCCACACTGTATGGAAATCTCCATTGAACCGTTCGACATTCTGATGGTTTGATATTTAGGGGTTGATTATTACTTGTTAGAACATTTGACTGTTTGATCACGTAATATAGACCCAATGAAAAGATTCTATTTGCTAGCATGTATTATGTATTTTTTCTTCAGTACATTTTACTGCAGTACATCGGGCAAGACTTCACCAAAACTGATATACCAAATCATTTTTTTTTTAAATCCTTGTTACTGGGCATATGTTGGTAATAGTTTAGCAATGCTGGGGTGAGTAAAGTAGGGAAACATTAGGTGAGATATCAATGGCAGTATGTTTGAAATTATTTATTATGTCGGGTATAGATTAAAGGTGTAAGCTAATAGTTTGCCAATTTATCTGACATTCTGTGAAAAGTGGGATTCTTGAAATTCTTTAGACTACATTTGTTTGAAGTAAAATGTAGGGCAGAATTTGAATTGTTTGCAATTATTTCACCACTTGCACTGCAGCTTTTACCCCATTTTTTTCTAAAGGTGCCAAGCATACCCTTCAACCACTTAGCACAAGAAATCTAGACAAAGCCTAAAATAATGGGGAACAAAGCCCCCAAAATAGGGACAGATTTTTATATATTGCTCTTATATACTTAGAAAGTTGCTAAAATAACATGATTTCTGTTAGCATGATTTTTCTGAAAGATATGAAACTCAAATGTATGTTTTTGTTTAGTTACTTCAGTCCTCAGTGATATGTAATAAAACCACAAAATTTTAAGAAGAACAGACAAAAAATATGGGGCAAAAATCTGGACATTCATACACTTTCTGTGTGGAAGTAGGTGCAACCCTGTAATGTTTTAACAACTGATAATATGTCTTCGAACTTCCAGTAATCGATCACCTGTCTCTAAATGTATAAAAACAAAGTTCTTTCCATTGTAAGCTATTCTTAGGGCTGTTGGTGATTGGAAATGAATGTGACAGTCATACCCTCTAGCTGTTTTAATTCCTGGGATGAATTATTTCTGTTAGTAATGCAAAACTGCTAAATACTATGGGGTAATAGTTATAGAGAGAATTGTTCACAATCAACTATCACTCCAAAGTTCAAGCTTACTGCAATATCACTTCTTTTTTAAGAAGTTTAAACACTTAAATATGCAGTATTTTACTATAGCTACACACTTTTCCTCCACAGTTTAATTTAAGATGTTTTGGGGTAGATGTCACCAGTGATGTTGTATCACCATGCTTTTATCCCTTGGGGGGTGGGGGTGGGGGTGGTAGCAAACAACACATTATCAAGTCTGTGTTCTTTAAGAAAATAATTTATCCTCAGACTGACTGTCATCTGCTGTACAGAAGACTGCTTTAGTATGCTTACTGGAGTTATGCAGATATATATCTAAAATGGTATTCACTTATTATAAGCAACTGATTGCTTATCATACCTCTCAACCTCTTAGCACAAGAAGTCTGGGCAAAGCTTAAAATAATGGAGGGAAAAATGCCTCAAAATAAGGACAGCTTTAAAATATCACTCTTATGAATTTCGAAAGTTGGTAGAATAACAGGATTTGTGTTAGCATGCATTTTCTGGAGGCTATGAGGTCTGAAACTCAGACATATGTCATTGTTTAGTGACTTCAATCCTCAGTATGAAAAGCAGACTAAAAATATGAGGCAAAAATCTGGATGGTTGAGAATATGTTGTTTATTTATTTAAGTTTGTTACCCATGAAGTGTTATGGTCAATAATGACCAATTCAGGCTTGGCCTGTGTGAAATACAAAACATTTCAGAAAAAAATACAGAAATGTAAGCAATCACAGAATAATTCAGACAGATTGTATAATAAAAACTGTGTTTGTACTTTCCAGTGAACAAGCACAGTGCAATGTACAATCAAGCAGAGTGTAATGTAAAATATATGCATTAGTTTGTAAAATAGGTCAATCTTCAGTGAATCTTGAGAGAGCAGAGACTTGGAAAGGAGATGGGTTAGGTGACGTGTCCTGTGTTGAAGCAGGAGCATTTGGCTTGGATGAAAAGGTGCTTTTTGAGTTGCATTCTGAATTTGGAATAAGTACTGATTTCCTTAATGTCTATGAGGAGAGCTTGCCAAAGAGTAGGTGCCTGACAGGAGAAAGCATGCATATGCTGTGGAATTTGGTTGTGGATTAATGGCAGTTGGTGTAGCTTGTGAGCTGTGTCTCAGGTTGAGTTTTTTTCATGCAGTCAAACTGCAAGAGGAGTAAATGTGTGGAGCTGGGATAGTTTGTAGAGTTGTGATACTAAAAGTATGATTAGATCTTTGTTTCATGGGTAGCCACCAGTGTTCATGTGGGTTTCCTCTGGGTGCTCTGGTTTCCACCCACATTCCAAAGACATGTAGTAGGTGGACTGGACACTGTAAGTTGGCCACAGGTGAGAGTATGTGTGCATATATGTGGTACAGAAGAGGGAGGGCTAGCTGCCCAGCAGTATGAACCTTGGCTTTAGATGACTGGTACCATTAAAGTGACACTCCAACCACACGTGTAAAAATGTGAAAAAGGGGTTGTGGTGGATGGATCTGGCTTTATCTAGGGTGGTAGAGTAATACTGAAAGAGAGGTGAGTTTGTAATGAAGCTGCAGAGATGCTCTTAGAGATGCCTGGAGGATGGCAAGGCTTTTTGGAGGTAGAAGCAGAAATTGGAAGCCCATATTTAAGCTGAGAAAGGAGAATTCCTTTGCCAATGGTTGCTCTGGCTGGTTGGGATAGAAAAGGAGAGATTGTCTTGACTCAGAAGAGGAGGGTGTTTATTTTGGCTCTATTGTAGTGTATGTGGAGTAGACATTTAGTGACTGCTCAAGCCATACTCTTAAGTATTTGAGGTGGATTGATAAACCTACCCACTTATTTCCGACAGAGTCATACCTACCTGAATGTGTTCTTGTGGAAATGGGGAAACTGTAAAGTTGTCAAAGCAGTTAAATTCTTAATCATTAAGTAATTCAATAGCTCCCTAACCCCCACCCCCGAAATACATGGTGCTGTTATCAGTATTTAGTGCATACGATGTGAAGTGTTTCTAAGTATTCAATAAAATGACCAATGGATTATTTTTTAAACTTTTAAATAACATCACAACTGCATCAGTGTATTATAGCACCAAGTCATACAGTGGAATATCTATAAGGAAAGACTGAAATAAAAGAAGCACACCATAATGCATTGCATGAAGATGTATTACAGAGGCATACTAAGTGAAAATCCCATGCATACCACCATGCAAACAGCATTTCCTCCTAATGGATGGAAACAAGACATTTACCAAAAATGAATTTAATGCACTTACAATTACATTGTCACTTCTGTGTAATGTCTTGTCATAATAAATGCACAATGCTTGGTAAAATGAGTTATATATGCAGTTCATTTTCATTGCCGGATGAGTGTTACTGAGGGAAAAAAATCATATAACTGTATTCATTGCTATATATTTGTACTTTCAGTGAAGCTAAAAGTTTAAATGTTTGTATAACGCACTAAGACACTATAAGACAAATGACAGTGGGGGTATAACTTGATCAGACATACAATTTTTACTGCATTCAGTTTGCCATCAGTTATATGGAAATACAAAATTAAAAACAGGTATGTGACAGTGCAGGTGAATAATGTTTTCTGTACATACTAATGCAATGATTTTTATTAACATTACATTCTACTTTTTCTTATTTTGCAGCAATGGATGAAAAAGAATTGAAGCACTTGTCTCTTGCAAAGGAAGCAGGCGGGGGTCGTCCCTCAGCTCTGTAAGTAATGCTTTTATCCCCCACCAAAAATAAATATTACTAATAAGAATGAATTAATAAAAGTAAAAAGATAGTATGCAAATAAATATTATACCTTACTATTACACTTATGAGTATTGAAATACTTAAAATACAATAATCATGCACTGCCATAGCAAAATGATATATGACTATACATAAAACCATATTAGGTAGATTAATACATTACATCATAATCTGGTATCATTGCATTATTCAATAATACTGATCTCATTTGCTACTGTAAGACAGCGGCTATTGTATGCCATGACTTATAACTGTTTTGTTTCTCCTTCTTTTTTTGTTTCCTTCTGTAGATCCAACTGAGGATGGGGCACCTCAGCTGCAACCAATGTAGCTGAGGAACAGGTGATCATATGCTGCCTATCATGGGCAATTTTTATGGAGGGGGAGTGGTGGCTCTTTCCCTGCAGATAGACCATTATGTGCAGTCTAGAAAGCCAGAACTGTGAGATTCAGGACCTGGTGGAGACAGTAGTGGAAAGGGTGGTGGACAGGAGGTGATTCATGTGCCCCAGTCTCCATCAGTGAGTGCAAGTCTTGCTGTTATGATAATCTCCAAGCAATGGGCCACAGGATGCCTATACCTCCATACCATTTGAGTCTCACTGCCAACTACCCTCCCTGTAAGGCTTTTCAGACCAGGTAAAATTAGCAGTTGTTCTGTGGCCCCCCATCTCCCATCATCTGTGTGTCCACCTTCTGTTTGTCTCCACTTCTATTTGTGAAACCAACCTATAGTGTAAGTACTCATCACTGTCCGCCCAGTCTGTGTTAATATGTTTTGTCAGTACCCTTATCTTTTCCTTAACCCTCAATTTTTCCCTTACTACTCTTTCTCCTTCCCCATCTTTCCATATGGGTCTACTTGAGATGTTTGAAATTTCAAAACGCCGACAATCATATGGCTGAGACCATTTGTTTGACATTTTGAAATGTCGAACATGTATAGTGGAGATCCCTATACAGAGTGGAACCTGGAGATTTCCCTTTTCTGCACTGTAGTGCGATCTCGGAGTAGGAATATTTAAGTAGCAGGGGGTGTGGGGGTGCAGCCACTCTGCTAAACGCAGTTAGTGAAGTGTTTTTTTGTGTTTTACGTTATCTAGGAGATGTTTGGCATTTTGAAATGTTGATCATATGGTCTCGGCCATATGAAAGTTAGCATTTTTGGATGTCGAACATCTGAAGTAGATCTATATATATATATATATATATATATATATATATATATATATATATATATATTAGTAAATGAATATATGTAGATTATATAGATATATATATTTGTGGCCACAGTGGTGCAGTGGTTAGCATTGCTGCCTCACAGCAAGAGGTTCTCCGGTTCGATCCTCGGCTGGGGTTCCTTCTGTGTGGAGTCTGCATGTCCTCCCTGTGGTTGCGTGGGTTTCCTCCGGGTGCTCCGGTTTCCTCCCACATCCCAAAGACATGCTGCAGGTGGATTGGACACTCTAAATTGGCCCTAGGTGTGCGTGTGAGTGTGCCTTCTGTGGAAGGTTGGGCGCCGGGCTGGCAACTCGACACCGTAAAACTCCACTGCCATTCAATGTGCGGACAAGGTGATCCGCTGTGGCGACCCCTAACCGGGAAAAAGCCGAAAGAAGAAGAAGAAGAATATAGATATATATATTTGAAAAAAGAGGTCTATTCTGACAAAAATAAAATAAATAAATCCTGTCTGATTTCCTCCTGCACAGCCCTCATATGCTGTCCTGCTGTTTGTCCATTGTCTGCTGTCTCCCCCTTTCTGTACTTATAAAAGACATTCTTGTGTCCATCAAACAAAACCTGTACAGAAAGGCTGCTGGCAAAGTTGCTATAACCTGCTTGCCAGTACTGCTGAGCTTGTGTTTGTGGAAGTTCTCACCATAAAGTCTTGCAGTATTAGTGCAACTTGTTGCTTGCTGTTGATTTATAAAAAATATGTCAGGTTATTTAAGAACTTGCAAAGATAGCGGCTACATACATATGCAAATGATATACACATTTTTGCATAATTTATAACTGATTTTAAACAGTTCCAGTTCTGCATAATTTATACGGGTTTTCTTTGCAGGCTTTATGAATATGAAATCCAGTGCTGCTCATTCACATTTATTGCACATAGCTAAAGTAGCACATTCTGCACATTCACCTTGCACATTTATGGAGAACAGGCCTGTTCAAAATTTAGGTTTGAAGAGCCATTTCTACCTGATGCCTTTCATATATTAACTGAATCTATGGGATATATAGATATATGTGTGTGTGTATCTGTATCTATTTATGGAGAGATAGAATGATAGATATAGATAGATAAGTTTTAACACTCACAGGTTGGATAAGCTCCCCTCAGCAGTTTTCCTCTTTATTCAGGATTAAGAGATATCTTCCAAGTTCATACGGTAGGGATACATGTCTACCTGGTTCCACCTTTAAAACTTAACTTCCAAGGAAACTCCCTGACACAATCCCTTCTTGAGCCAAAACTTGACCCAGAACACAGGAAAGCTAAAAATTAACGCATTTCTACTTCCCTGTCCATTATAGCCTGTCTGCTCTATCCTGACCTTAAAAATGTAGTATCCCTAATGCTCAGCACCCATCACTATGCCATATGACCAGCATCACGGAAACATTGGTTAATTCCCTTTGGATGGGCTATATGCACAAGACAGCCTATTTGTATTATGGATGGTTATCGCTTAGATGATGGCTAATCCAGTGGCGGCTGGTGACTTCAAATCAAAGGGGGGCTGCAGGAGACAGCTGAATGGGTGGGGGTCAATGAGAATGGGTGTGGCCAACTAGAAATTGGAGGAGCTATGCTCAAAACCACAAAAACTGTAATTTTAATTGAATACTCTGCCCTGGGTGCCAAACCATCATTATGAGTGTCCAATCAAGACAAAATGAAGCGTAGAAGAAAAAACATATTTCAATCCATTGGCTGCATGACAGCTTACTTAATATCTAGATGGAAACAAAAAGGTTGTGAGGCATGAAAAAATAAATTACTTTTTAAATATGTTACTGGAATGCTAGTCAAAATCAAGTATAAGAAAAAAAAGCAGCACTCAACTCAACCCACTTCTCCTTGTACTTCAGTTCTAATTATAATTCATATTCAGCTTTATTAAAGTACCAAGTAACATGCTAAAAGTAGCAATCTCTGCGATACCCCCACTTGTAAAAATGTTTCTTATCCAAAAAAGACCTGCTGCCTGACAACAACTATCTACTTGTTTCATGGGGAAAACATGATCAAAGTAAAAAATGAAAAGCAAACAAGAAACAAACTAATCATACATTGCTTAAAGGATTACTACACAGGATATGGACCACACATGACAGATTGGCATTCTGTTTAGTTTGCAGGTAAAGCCAGTAATGAGCTCTTAAAATAATGTATCCTTTCCTTTATTACAAATACTGTCATATGCATTTTAATACCCAAGGCTTATATGTTATCTAGTTATGTAAGTATTATCTGCATGGCAACAACAGAAAGGCTTTCAATGTTGGCAGTTCTTTAACAGTATGCTTATTAAAACTTACTTGCAGTTTATAATCTTAGACAAGCTTACCAGATGGTCATTGAAGCACTGCTACTTAAACACAGAGCAACAGGCACTTTCTGAATAATAATAAGCATAAATCAACAGTATAAAAATATGACAGAAACCAGAACATTCTGCAAAATCAAGAACAGATGAAAAGCCATTGTAGTACTTGTGTCTACCTTGGATGGGGGGGGGTAGTCTGCACATTTACAATGCATAACTGCTCCTTGCCTTGCTTGGACACATCCAGAGTCACTACATGGGGGAGTGGGGTGCAACAAGTATGTCACAATTTGAAATGTCTCTGGCTGACTGCGATGGCCCTGACACATTTGTCACACCTCTCAACCTCAGAGCAAGAAATCTGGACAAAGCCATACGTAGAAATGGGACAAAGGCCCAAAAATAAGGACAATTTTTAAATATTGCTCTTATAAACTTAGAAAGATAGTAGAATAGTAGGTCTTGCATTAGTATGAATTTTCTGAAGGATATGAAATCTGAAACTGAAATGTCTGTCATTATTTTCTAACTTCAGTCTTTAATGATTTGCCACTAATTTGCCAAAAAAACACAATTTTATGAAAAATGGACCAAAAATGTGATTCAAAAATATAAAATAGCCACACAATACAGCTGTGAACCTGTCAAAGAAGGGACACTTTTTAATATTAGTACTGCTAACTTGATCAGCTGACAAAATAAAAGAATCTACATGCATTTCTGAAATAAAAGTAATCTATAACTGATTATTACAGTTATTTATTAATTGTAAACCCTCCATGTTTTCTTCCAAAATTGCCATTTTGTGGAAGGATTATTAGGGGAAGAACAACATTTTGAGCCAAAATCGGGGACAGTTGAGAGGTTTGGATATGCCTAATTCTATAAAGCAATTTATTTGCATGTACCTTTCAACCTGTTAATGCAAGAAATCTGGACAAGGCCAAATATATGGGGGAAACATATAAACAGTACTAAAAATTACTCTTGCATAAACTGAGACAGTTGATCGAATAACAGGTCTTGCTTTAGCATGCATTTTTCTGAAGGTTATGAAGTCTGAAACTCAGTGTCTGTCATTATTTAGTGACTTCATTCCTAAATGATTTGACAGAAAACCACAAATTTTATGAGGAACAAACGAAAAATAAGAAGCAAAAATCTATTCATTCTGCAAAAATCTGGACAGTTGAGAAGTATAGTTTAGCCGGGGCTGTCTTTGAGTTTGCTGCCCTTCCCCCCTCACAAAATCATGGTCAAATGGAGCTTCCCCCCCTACAGCCATTCCAATGAACCATTACTTGGCTATTTCACCCAATTTACCATAAACATTAATATGCATACTGCTTTACTTCTGCAATGATTTGGACTTCATTTAAAAGTTTTATTTTGCATTTTACAGCGCAAACACTAATAGATATCATATCTGCTAAACAAAGCAATGCAGTCTCACAATGAGAACAGACTTAGCATTAAAACTTCTCTGCCCTTGAAAACTCACAATCACTGAAACAGCATTGAAACCCACATTCAAAGAAAATACATTTTGCCAGTGGCAGGTTAACTTTGGGTTTGGGCTGTTTTCAAATCACAGGCCCCTTGCACAAGAAACATACACATGCTCTTTCATACACCTTCCTGATTGTATTAAATTATATTCTTTGTACAATACAGTACAGTTTTAGAGGGTGTTTTAAGTTTATTGTTTTGAAATTGTTCCAGTAAACAATGAAACAAAATGCATGCACCAGTAATGACAAAACTGCCCAATTCAGAACATTTTCATCATAAAAGTCTACTCAAACTTCTACAGTCCACCAGTATCAGTACATATGCGCAATCTCTGAAGTAAAAGTCATCTAAATAATTCCACATTAAAGAGATGTGTAACTAATGAAGAGGTTGCTGCTAGCAAACAGCTTTGTATTTCATTGTTTCATCTACAAATAAAGTGCCTGTTATAATAAATTGCCTATCTTACACTAAAAAAAATGATAAGCTAGCAATATTGCTATTGGGAATGGATGGCAAACTGATAACAGGCTCATAGTTACTAGGTATCTTCGCCAAAAGGAGTGCAGCATCCACCCCTTTTGCAACACAGTACAGTATCAGCAATACATATATCTACTGTGAGAGTAGAATCCACAGCCTTCTGCATCAAAAACAAGTATACTACATGTTGTGCTATTAACAATGCAAGCAAGCTCAGCATAAGCAGCACTAAATTTTTGCTCCCCTGCAGCTCTCAGCTCCTTGTAAAATCTACTCACTCAGTTGTATCTCTGAACTTTGCTGCACAAAGAAATCTGGAAAAAGAATAGTTTATTGTGGGGGGGGGGGGCAAAAGCCCAAAAAACAGGGGCACATTTTAAACATTGCTTGTATAATGTTGGAAAGTTGCTAGAATAAAATGCTGTGTTATCACCATACATTTCACTGCCAAGTCTTAAACCCAGGACCCTGTGCAAAACGGTCAGAGCAACATCCCACTATGCCAAATCAGCTGTTTTGTGAAAGAGGAAAACAGAAACTTAAATGGCTACCATTTAGTGAATTCAGTTCTCACCATAGCACAGCTGTCAACCTCTTAGCACAAAACACCTAAACAAAGCCAATAATGGGAGAATACAGCCCCCAAACATTCAGTGAATTCAGTTCTCACCATAGCTTTCAACTTCTTAGCAAAAAACACCCAGACAAAGCCAGTAATGGGGGAATATAGCCCCCAAACATATTCAGTGAATTCAGTTCTTACCATAGCTCTCAACCTTAGCACAAAACCTGGATGAAGCCAATAATGGGGGAATACAGTCCCAAAAATAGGGACAAATTTCAAATATCCATCTTATATACTTAGAAAATTGCTAGAATAAAAGCCTTTGTGTTACCATGCACTTTCTGAAGAATATGAAGTCTGATATTCAAATGCGTGTCATTTTTAACATTTATTAACCAGAAAGTCTGACTTGGAACAAAAGCTAATTTTTAGCAGAGGCCCAGGGAGAAACACTCCAGACAGACACATGTCTTTGTAAGATGGGAGGACACTAGAGGAAACAAAAACAAGGAGGGCATACAGACTCCACACAGAAGGTAAGGCACCCCAGCCAAGAATCAAACCAGAGAACATGTAGCTGTTGGGCAACAATGCTACCACTGCACCAATGCACTACTGGCTTTGCAATGACACAAAAATACAAAAATAGCATGAGGGAAAAATCTGCAACATTTTTACAAATGGTGGTGGGTATGGAATTCAGGCTCTTGCCACCTGGGCCCAAGGTACTGGGTTCAAGCCTTGTTCTCTACCCACCACCATGTAGCACTTGGGGCATTACACACACACACACACACACAGACACACACACACACACACACACCTGGGTCTGGTCCATTAATTGCAGCACTAAATCCTTCCATTGCTAGCTTTGTTCGTTGGTGCACTAAGTCCTTCACTAGAAAGCCATGCGAGATGTCCTTCCCCGACGAGACTCCCAGCCTGCTGACATTGCAGTCCGAGTCTGATCCTTTCCAGTGACAGTCTATGCAGTTACAACTGCATAGACTTCTGGGATCTCTGCACTTGAATGCTTCTTAATCTGGACTGCTGCTGAGACAGTCTGCGCATGCTCCAGACTGGTTCAGCAGCAGTCTGGATATCGGAAATGCTGCTAACGTGCATGTGCGGAGGTCCTGTACTTGCAATTATTTTTTTATTTTCTTTCTTTCTTTGTATTTTATATTTTTTACTTTCTTTCTTTTTTTACAGCTGGGGGGCTGCAGTCCTGCAGTTCAATAGCACGGGCCACCCCTGGGCTAATCCTAAAATTGTCTGGTTAATTGGGTAATGGCTACTGAGATAGTTTAGAATTATTATCTTTCTGTCTCCAAAGCCATTGAAGAGGAGCTTGGCCAATAACAAGCATAAGTTCTCTTCAGAGCATGTAGTATTTAAGGGAGGTGAGAAACCATATGGTGGTCAGACTTTCTCTTTCTATGGGATTGGAGTGTACTATGAACTCCTTAGAATAATTCAGTGGCTGTCAGCATAGGCTAAACAAATAAATTATTCTTTAGTTATTGGAAAGTGTATTCATCTTTTTCCTATTTATTCATTCACTTTATTCTCAAAGGGGCTTTGCACTTGTTCAAGTCAGTCAAAAGACATACAAAGTCAGAACAGTTTCATATAGCTTTCTGATACTATCCAGGCCCCGGAAAGGCTTGACTTGTTTTTTAGTGGGTAGCAAGGAACAATTCTGTATCATCTTATCCTTTTCACATTCTGGTTTTACTGCCTCCGGTCAGTTATGTACCCTAAATAGCATTTTAGCTCTCACTTTGTCTACATGGACATGGAAGTTTAGTGACTGATCAAGCCATAGTCCTAGGTATTTGAAGGTGGGTTGATAAAGCTACCCACTTATTTCAGACAGAGTCAATCATACCTACCTGAATGTGTCCTTGCTGAAATGGAGAAACTATAAAGTTGCCAAAGCAGCAACTTTCTTTATCATTAAGTAATTCAATAGCTCCCTTACTCTTCCTCCCCTGAAGGTACATGCCATTCTTGTTGTTACCTAGTTCACACATTGTGAAGTGTTTTTAACTATTCTTAGCTTTTTTTGTGCCTCCTAATTTGCACCTGACTGGATTAGTTATCAGTCCCTTTGAAATATGGCACTCAAGCTGTTTTGAACATTAGGTACATGGCTTTCCCAGTCATTTGCATATATCAGTGCATAATCCAGGTAGGGTGTTGCATACTTACACATACTGCTATCTTTTGTTTAAACAATGGGGTGACTGGAATGTGATAATAGGCATTGGTTAGCTTTAACATGAAAAGAACCATAGTCTTGCTCAGCCTTTCAATTAGTTTGTCCACTTGAGGGAGTGGATATGACTTAAACTTAATTATGCTACTCAGCTTTCTAAAATTATTGACAACCAACGAACTCTTCGAGATTGGGGACGGCCAAGGCCACATAAAAATACAAATAAAGCTCTAAAGTATGTAAAACGGATCCAATATTTATTGAACTAGGTTAGCGCTTTCACAAACAATGCTTCCTCAGACCTTACAAAAGATCCAAATACAAGGTCTATAAATACATAATTAAAAATTCAAATGCTCCAATCACAAAGCATTATATTGGATCTGTTTTGCATACTTTAGAGCTTTATTTGTATTTTTATGTGGCCTTGGCCTTGGCTGTCCCCAATCTCGAAGAGTTCGTTGGTTGTCTTATTTATTATTTTTGTGAGTGAAGGGATGCTTATCCTTTGGGTATTTACTTGGTTATATATTATTTTTCTAAAATTATTACAAAACTTTATAGATCCATTGAGTTTTGGAAGCATTGCTATGGTGGCATTCTGTTCACTTTGAGATTTTTCTGTGACCTCAAGTTTAAGCATTTTATGTACCTTGTCCTTCACTGCTTGGCATTTGGGCTGTGGTGGTCCGTATGGTTTTCCGTGTTCTTTGTTACCAGGCATGACCTCTACATTGTCCTAGAATAAACTGGTTCTACCAGATGACTATGGGAATATGTTCTTACTCTTGAATACAAATTTCATGTGTTGTTTTTGAGACATTCATGATGTCTCCCACATTCTGATTTCAGGACATGCTTTCATATTCTTTACCTCTCTGGCAAACATACTCATGAGAGGAATTTCAGTTTCTGTGCAAGGACTCAGAATTTTATGTGTTATAACTGTTTTGGTTTCCTATTTTTCAACTGTCTCACCTCATAATTCACTCTCATTACTTTTTCTATGACTTCAAAAAGTCTTTGCCACTTTGCAAGGAATTTATTTTCAGGTTTGGGTGCTACACAATTATTTATGTCCTGATCTGAATTTTCTGATATGAGAATTTCTATTATGTACTCTCGTTTGTGTGTCCTGGGTTGTCTCCATGTGTTCTCTTAAAAGAGGTATTATAGTTCTTGATCTAAAAAATGTCCTATACCACACTTCTAAAGGGGTTATTTTCTTCTTCATATGTTTCTTTTGCTGTATCTGCTTTATGAACTTCTATTACATCAAAGAGAATATATGGAAGCAGTTCATCACAATTTCCTCCATCTACTTAAATTTTATTTAATAACTTACTTAGCACAACAACGTTTATGCATCAGTCTGGACATGAATAGATGCCCTGGTCAGTAAGAATTTCCAGCCTAGAAAAAAGCAATACTAGTTATTTGGCTATATATTTTGCACTGAGTTTTTGAAGTGTTCCTGTCTGGGGAAACTTTGTTGCATAATAATTAATTACCAGGATATACTAGTGGCCCCCATTTGATTTTGCAAATGGACCCATGCTGTCCATTTCTGTGCATTTGAATGGCATATATATACAATGCATAGGGCTATCAAAGGATTCTTAAATTGTGAGTTGGGTACTGTTCATAGTAGTAGGCCATCAAAATCTATTTGAAAAACCCTAACGTTTGTTCATAGATTAGTACTAAGCTAACTGCCCTTGAGAGCAATTTTAAGCCTAGCCAATTATCCCGTGTGTGACTCAAACCCTGCACCTTGTGTTTGTAAGGCAAACACCTTAACCATTAGGCCACCCTCCCAACCCCATGTCTTACTTATTCCTAAGTAACCATCCACAATGCTGATGTAAGCTGAATTTATTTCTATTATTATAAAAGACTTTTGAATTAATAACTGGCTCAGTGTCTGTTCTTTGTTTTCTATATAGATAAGGTAACATCTTTGTTAAAAGTAGAAGCATGGAGTAGGGCTGTTCTGGTTCTTGGGTTCCCCACTTAACAATAGCTCAATTTCTCTGTATGTATCAGCATATTCCTACTTGGCCTTTTTAAAACTGGCATAGATTATCTGTACATCCACCAAGCCAGCATTATTTTCATCAATATTCTGATGGAAGTAAAGGCCATGGCCTATTCTGCAAATCCAGATACTGAGTTTTTCCTTTTACTGAGTTCATCCATTTTGAGAAAAATCAAGAAAGTCATTGTTTTCCACCTGAGCTAATGGTAGTATCCTTTTGTCTCCTTCAGAAATGTTCTTTTTGTCTTTACCCTTGGAGATCTGCTTCTGTTTCTGACTGGCTGTCTGCTTTGGTGTAGTATGGGAAAGCTTAGAAAACTGTTTAGGTTTCATTTTCCCATTTTTCTTCAGCATGAGATTCACTTCTTTCTTCATGAGCTTCTACACCCACTTAGTGTATTGTTAAATATATGTCCTTTCATACCTGTTCCCACAATGGCTTCCATCATTAATTTTATAACTGAGCTCTTTTAGGAACAATCCACTTCTCTGTCAGTTTCCACAGTGACTTCATTTACTGTCTTTGCAAAATTCAGTGTCAGATTGGTCTAATCCTTCAACCCAAAGCAAAATCTTAGTTTTTTTTTGTCTTCTAGATGTTAACCATTTTCTTTAATGGGCAATGTATTCTAGGCACCAAACCTGGTTGAACCTTTTGCCCATAACTTCATTAGCTCTTTAAGGTGTGGAAATTATTAATGAATTATCACATCATGTGTTACATTAAACAGAAGACATACATGTTGTAGCACTTTATCTAGAACTTTTTTTACTTATACCCATGTTACAGGGCTTTCCCTTATGCCCCTGTGGAAACATATCACTTCAGTTTTCTCTGTAGTAGTTATGTTATGCTTATACATTATTGTAATCACGCTCTCTGAATACAACAAACCCTGCCTTTATGTTCCCTTTACCACAATATTACATTCGAAAAGTTTAGTACCAACACTGTATGAGAAGGTGAATTGCACATCTCTAGTACTGAGACGGTCACATTTATATCAGTATGCTAACCAGGTAAGTGAACTGGCCAAGCACCCTTTTCAGCCATGACTTGGCCAAAAGGCAGATACACAGGAATGCATACATAAGTGAGTTAAAGGAAGAATATGTGCGTAATGAATTAAAGCATATGAAATTATCATTTTGTCCAAGCTGCATCAATATATGCAGGAGATGCAAAAGTTGAAGTGACATTTCAAATACTAGACTGTAAACAATTTATCTGTATAACTTTTCCATGTGTTCAGGTTATGCAGGCATGGTTTGATGTACAGTCTGCTGGCTAGCACTGACAGCTTTTTACAGGCATAATATTGTTATTGCATACTAAACAGTACTTGGCTATATATTCTCTTACAAAACATTTAAAATTAATTAGCCTAAATTGTAACATTTTTTCTTCTTCTTTGCAATCAGGGCAGCATACTTGTGTGAGGGCTTGATATTAGTCCTTGCTTATACGTTTAACTCTGAATTCATAATTTCAGATGACAACTAATGATCATTGCACTTACAAAACTGTTTCAGAAGACTTAGGGTCACTTTGGAATCACCACTTTTTTAAGTTACTAGGGAGTGCCCTTCTGAACTTATCTCCAGCAAGCATTTTGAAATTTTACTTACATTGTTTTCATGAGGTTCTAATCACAGTTTTAAAATATGCATTAAGTGAGCCATTTGTGACCTTCCAGCTCTGTTCATGCTACATGTTGGAGTATATAACATACCACTTTATGTGAGGCTTTAGCTCTTGCCAATATTTCTAATTTTACTTTTGGTAATTCTGGGCATCTCTGCACCTAAGTCATTGTAGACCTTCAGCGAGTTCCCAGACAAATATAATGATAGAATCCTGACTCACTCAGCTTCAGGCTATTGCTCACACAGATTTTTTATAGATTTCAAAGATATTTCAAAGCCATTTGGTCTTTTGAATGTTTTTGTCTTGCCAGTACTTTCTCTCTGTCTCTCTCTCTCTTTTTCAGGCCCACTTTCTTTCTCCAGGGGACCATACCAATCAATCCTGGAGTAAATTTCTGGATACCCATCCAAGTCAGATGGGAGGATAGTAAGTTACACTGTTTAACATTCAAGGGGAGTTTATTTCAGAGTTTTGAGATGAACTTTCCAAGACCGTAGGCCTCCAGATGATCTTGCCTGCTGAGTTCAGTGCCAGTGGTGTTTGGGATGCCCAGTGAGATGGGCTGCATATTCAAAATGGTACACTTTTGTTTCTGCAGTCTAATCAGGCACTGGTTGCATGGCTTTCCTGGAGGGCTGTTGTCAACTCACTAAAACCTTATTAACATTTATGAGGACATCTATGATTTTTTTCCATCGTGCACAGAACTCAGTAGCAGCAGGACCAGTTCAGTACATAGAGAGCTTTGGGTTTACATAAAACTGACAACCAAAACAGCAGTCATACTTCCTTCTGATAATCTTTCACACTACCACATGGATCCGTCCACAGCAAATCCCCATATGAGCACCTCATTTAACAACTACAGAAGGCTTTCAGTTACCATAGAGCAGCTTTCAGTGAACACAGCAAGAGTTCTTTTCACTTTAAGACAGCATTTACTTCTGAATTTGTTAAGCATTCAGTTATTAGTTACAGTCTTTAAGGAGAGCTGGCATTTGTAGATGGAGGAAAAGTCTCAAGTAGAGCACTTTTCATGTAGCTTTGGAAAATTAAACTGTTTCTGTTATGGGGAAAAAAGAAATGTGGGCAACACAACTTCCTGATAACTTCACAAGATTACAGTTTGTGTAAAATTGTATTTTCTGCCCACTGAAAGCAGCTAATTTAGCATATTATAGTATGTGAGGTAATGAACAAGTCTGTGAAACAGCTTTATCAAAAGGTATAATGGATCTATTTACACTGGGCAATGGAGAAAAATGCTTCCTTATAACAGTGTAGAAGAAAAATAAAGTCTGTTTCTTTACAACAACTTTAGCAAGTACAATTCACAGTTGTAGAAGTTATTTATAGAGGATCTTTAAAACAATGATTAATTAGAGTCACTTAACACATTTTCAGATGCACTGGTTTAGATACGTTCCACTCTGTAACTTTCCCTCCCTGGTGTGGCTTCTGGGTTATCTTCCTACATTACCCTGCAGTTGCATCTTCTATCCTGGTTCTTCCCTTCAGACATGATTTCCTTGGAGACTCTTTGACACAGTCTTTTATTGACCCAGAATTCAGCCAAACAGGAATCTAATATCCTCCACTTTGTCTGTACAATATATTTCCCAAAAGGTACCTATTCTTTGTTTAAATTCATAGGTCAGCACTGACCTTGTGTGCCATTTTAAGTGTAGCCAATTATCTCATGTGATATTCAAACCCTGCACCTTCTGTATGTAAAGTAAACACCTTAACCATTATGCAAACCTCTCAATCTAAAGACTGAGACAGAGACTTGCTTCCTGCTGTGTCCATGCTATATGCAGAAGAATTTTGTAGAAATACTGAATGATGTCTGTGATGCACATCTTATAAAAAATATATATTGTTAAGTATTTTCATTTTAAACCATTGGTAATGCATATTGTATGATGAAAGTATTATGTAAATAATGTTATTTTTCAGACCAGTCAGGCTGTGCTAAGTATTACTTAGAGAAACGCATTCATAATGCATTAACTGGGTAGTATAAGATCAGTTATATATTTTGGACCTGTATAAAAGGAGGACTTTTCTAAGAAATGGGAGCCATGTTAAAGTTTAAAAGGGAGGCACATTGTCCTTGTCTGGAGTTCGACTGGAGGCTGTTATTATGCTTCAATCAGAGGTAGTCCCATATACTACAGCACTCAACCTTCCTCATTACCTAGAGGAAAACAGTTTTGGTACTTACTTTCCTCACTTGCTTAGAGAAAAACAGCTCTTGTACTCACTTTCCTCACTTATCTAGAGGAAAATAGATTTTTATTCAGGCATGTCCAAGGTTCAGCTCCCAGTGTTCTCTCCTGTCTATCTGATGAATCTGGGCATCTTGGGGCAATGTAGAAATTGCCTCATGTACACAGACAACCCTCTCCTCCTACTACCCAACACTACAACCTGTGAGAGATGCATTTATCTAGCCAAACTGGAGGTAAAGCTCTCTCCAATCAAGAGGAGAAGGTAAACACTTGCACCACACCACACTCATCACATCTTCTTCTTCTTTTGGCTGCTCCCATTAGGGGTCGCCACAGCAGATCAACTGTTTCCATTTCTTCCTGTCCTCTGCATCTTGCTCTGTCACACCAACCACCTGCATGTCCTCTCTCACCACATCCATAAACCTTATCTTAGGCCTTCCTCTTTTTCTGTTACCTGGAAGCTTCATCCTTAGCATCCTTTTCCCAATATACTCTGCATCCCTCCTCAGCACATGTCCAAACCAATGTAATCTTGCCTCTCTGGCTTTGTCTCCAAACCTTCCAACCTGGGCTGACCCTCTAATATACTTATTTCTAATTCTGTCCATCCTCGTCACACCCAGTGCAAATCTTAACATCTTCAACTCTGCCACATCAAGCTCTGACTCATGCCTTTTTGTCAATGCCACTGTCTCCAACCCATATAACATAGCTGGTCTCACTACCCGCTTGTAGACCTTCCCTTTCACTCTTACTGGTACTCGTCTGTCACAAATCACTCCTGACACTCTTCTCCACCCACTCCATCCTGCCTGTACTCTCTTCTTCACCTCTCTTCCACACTCACCATTACTCTGAACTGTTGATCCCAAGTACTTAAACTCATTCACCTTCGCCACCTATACTCCCTGCATCCTCACCATTCCTCTATCCTCCCTCTCATTCACACACATATATTCTGTCTTAGTCCTGCTGACCTTCATTCCTCTTCTCTCTAGAGCATATCTCCACCTCTCCAGGGTCTCCTCCACCTGTTCCCTACTCTCACTACAGATCACAATGTCATCTACAAACATCATAGTCCATGGGGACTCCTGTCTGATCTCGTCTGTCAACCTGTCCATCACCACTGCAAATAAGAAAGGGCTCAGAGCTGATCCTTGGTGTAATCCCATATCCACCTTAAACGCATCTGCCACTCCCATTGCAGACCTCACCACTGTCACACTACCCTCGTACATATCCTGTACCACTCTTACATACTTCTATGACACTCCTGACTTCCTCATACAATACCACAACTCCTGTGTAGGCACCCTGTCATATGCTTTCTCTAAATCCACAAAGACACAATGTAACTCCTTCTGACCTTCTCTGTACTTCTCCATCAACACTCTCAGAGCAAACATCACATTTGTAGTGCTCTTTCCTGGCATGAAACCATACTGCTGATCATTAATCATCACCTCCCTTCTTAACCTAGCTTCCACTGCTCTTTCCCATAACTTCATGCTGTGACTGATCAGTTTAATCCCTCTGTAGTTACTACAGCTCTGCACATCACCCTTATTCTTAAAAATTGGTACCAAAACACTTTTTCTCCATTCCTCAGACATCCTCTCACTTTCCAAGATTTCATTAAACAATCTAGTTAAAAACTCCACTGCCATTTCACCTAAACACCTCCATGCTTCCACAGGTATGTCATCGGGACCAACAGCTTTTCATTCTTCATCCTCTTCATAGCTATCCTTACTTCCTCCTTGCTAATCCATTGCACTTCATGAATCACTATCCGCACATCATCCAACCTTTTCTCCCTCTCATCCTCTTCATTCATCAACCCCTCAAAATACTGTTTCCATCTGTTCAACACACTCTTCTTGCTTGTGAGTATGTTTCCCTCATTATCCTTTACCACACTCATCACATAGTCTCACTAAATCTACACCACCAAAATCCATACATAGAAACACAAAAATATTCACGGAGGCTCTCAATAATAATCTGCTCAAGCAACAGAGACCTCCAAAGCAGAAATGCAAGCAACTTCCACCCCCCAACACAACCCAAATGACATATAGCCCACAAACTCAGTGTGCTACCCAACCACAGCCCATAAGACATAACAACGTACCCAACACTCTAGACATAGGTGACTCTATGGTCAGGCACACTGTTGTTCCACTCACCAGGCTAAACAAGGAGAAAGTTACTGTCAGCTGCCTGTCAGGTTTCAGGATCTGACACATAATGCACGCACTCAGGTCACTACACAACAAGTACAAATATGACTCTGTCATTGTCCCTGTTGGTGTGAATGACCTGAGCTATACCTCCCTGGACTACATGAAAAGAGACATGGAGGAGCTCTCCAATCGTGTAGCCCAGGCAGGTATGACCCTAGCCCTGAGTAGCATCCTGCCATCACCCAGAATGATACCACAGTACAAGGACAAAATGACTGGCTTCAACAATTGGCTAAGCTTCTGGTGTCATTCTAAGGGGATCCAGTATCTGTCTGCCTTGGTAACATGATCGACAGACCACAATGCTTTGCCAAAGATGGCCTGCACCTGTCGCCCTTGGGATTCCAGATACTGGCTAAGGCTCTTGCTACAGATATATTGCCTTTTTAGGCAGGGTTCAAATGTCAAATTCACCACTGTAACAGGTACAAGCAAGCAAACTTTCAGGGTAATGCTACTCAATGTTAGAAGTCTAAACCTCAAAATGCACTCACTCGAGGCACTCCTTAAAATGGAGAACATCGACATCTGTGCAGTGACAGAGACCTGGTTCAAGGCTCCAGAGAGCACCACTGCATTACCAGGCTATAATTCATACCACACCTTTCGGCCATTTAACCTGGACCGAAACACTTAAGGTGGAGGCGTGTCCATATTCATTAAGGATACCCACACCTCCAGGCTAGTTGCTCAGCATAATGCATCCGAGATTATCCAAGTACAACTAACTCTGAGCAAGACCAAAATCCAAATTGTAGCTTGCTACATATCTCCCACCATGCCCCAGGATTCCCACTCCTCATTTCTTGATACACTGGAAAATATTAGAGTACAAACTGACACGCTAATTAACTGGGAAAACTACTCATCTACCAACTCTTTTGCTCAACGTTTTCTGAAACTCATAAATTCTAACACCTTGGATCAACTTATCCACACACCCACCAGGGGCAGCAATATCCTAGACCTGGTCATTACCAATATGGGTAACCGGTGTTCCACAACAGAGGTCAATTCCTCGTTGGTCAGATCCGACCACAAGCTAGTCACCCTAGACATTCACATCCTGCCCTCACCCTTCATTAAGGAAACCACCGTAAAAAATTTCTCCAAAGCCAACTTCACGCTTCTTAAGGCAGAAGTGGCAAACTTCACGACACCCATGCAGATGGACAATAGAGGTACGACTGCTGACTCCTACACAAATGCACTTTATAAGCACTTACACAAGTGCATGGATTGTGCTATCCCTAACAGAACCAAGATGCTATCCTCCAAAAAAAGGAAGCCAATATGGTGGTCCCCTGCCATGAACAAACTCTACAACAGAATAAAGAAACTACTGCAAAAAAGAGTAAAATCCCATGATTGGAGGAACTCCCTGGTCAGCCTCAGTAAGAAGCTGAGATCCCTCATAAAATCCTCCAAAGCTAGTTATGAAAACAAAATCGCCATTATTTCTAAAGACAACCACAAAGCATTCTATAGCTATGTCAAGAATCTCAATGGCAATACACAGACCTGCTCTGAGTTACAGCACAATGGCACTAAATATACAGAACCAACTAATATTGCCAACATCCTGGCAGATAGGTTTAGTGCTAACTTTACCCACCCCCCCTCACTCCCTAAAGGGCCTATCTCTATACCGGAAGAATGCAAAGTTCCTGTAATCACGGCTGCACAGGTAAAAACCACACTCTCCAAAGCCAAGAACACAGTATCCATAGGACCTGACAACATGCCAGGCTGCATTCTACACGAACTACAGAACAAACTGGCACCCCACCTAAGTACCATGTTCAATCATAGCTTCACCTCAGGCTTTGTGCCCACTGAATGGCACACAGCGACGGTTATCCCACTCCACAAAGGGGGATCCACCACGGACCCTGAGAACTACTACCCCATTAGCCTGATGAGCCTGGTCTGCAAGGCCATGGAATGTATCATCATGGAACTTATAAACACAGACACTGGTAATCTCCAAACTCTGGACTCCACCCAGTTCGGGTTTGTAAAAGGCAGATCATGTCTCCTAAACCTGAGAGACTTCTTTGAAGCAGTCACCAAAGCCGTAGATGAGGGTAAGGTGGTTCACACAGCCTATCTAGATCTTACCAAGGCTTTTGACACCATCCCCCACTCTGGAATTATAGATAAACTCACTAAACTAGGTATAAATCCCTATGTCACAAGATGGGTTACCAACTGGCTCACTGACACTGTGAAAGTAGCAGACTTCAAATCTGGCTTCAGACCAGTGAAAAGTGGAGTACCACAGGGTTCAGTCCTGGGCCCTCTCCTGTTTGGTATCTACTTCTCTGAAGTACAGGCTAACACAGAAGGTCTTTGGCTAATGAGGTTCACAGATGACTGTAAACTAGGGGCCATAATCGAAACTCCTAACGATGTGGACATCCTACAAAAGGGCCTCACTGAGACAGATGCCTGGTGTCAAAGCCATGGCCCAAGCACAATGCCAAAAAGTGCATTGTCATCCCTTTTGGTAAAAACTTTGTACCCATGAACTATCACATAGGCAGTAGTCTACTTAATGCAGAAAGTGTGATAAGAGACCTTGGGATACAGGTGGTCTCTCCTTTGATAATGACATCACCACAGTAGTCAGGAAATCCTTCTACATGCCACACCTCATCACAAAAAGTTTCTCATCCAGGAAAAAAGAGGTAATTGTTCCCCTCTACTCATCACTCATTAGACCCATTATAGAGTACATTGCCCCTTTTGGTATGTACCTCACAAGACATCTAAAACAACTGGAAAGGCCGCAGAAATACCTCACAAAGATTACCAGCCTCAGACTGATACCATATGCAGACCATCTCAAAAAAACTCCAGCTTTACTCCGTCGCATATCACCTACTCAGAGGCGATCTCTGCCTAACATACAAAGCTATGTCAAACCCAGAGCTGTTGGACATGCTCCACTTAAAGAAATCCCAATCCCTCCGAGCTACACGCTCTAGGGACCTAAACCTTGTAACCACAATAAACAGAACATGCTGGAGAGACAGATTCCTGTCCCAGAGACTTCCCATACTCTGAAACAAACTACCTATCTATATCAAACAAAGCTCCTCATTAGCACTCTTCAAGAAAAATCTTGATGATTGGATGGGAAATAGGAAATTCACCCTGGGGATCACTTCAGTGGTACTGCTCAACAGGGGCACAGGAAAATAATTTTCTTGGGTGGCGAAAGCCAGGGTACCTTTTTAGCTAGGCGTATATAGGCCCTTGGGCCAATAGCCTAGTACCTACCTATGAACATATGAACCTAAAATATTTTTAGATGGCCATTAAAGAAATCTTACATCCCGGCTAAAAATTCAACCCAAGCCCCTTTCCTGATAACTCACCACTCGAAACTGCAATACAGTTCAACTCTTATTTTCTAGATAATATAGCATCTCTACCCAAGGATTCCTCAACATCTAATCCAAGCCCTGCCCAAAAAACACATATCACCACACCCACTGTCACCTTCAAACCTGTGCCCACATCATATATAAAACTGCTCTTAAAATTAAACCATGCTCTTCTTCAGTTGATGACCTTCCAAGTGATTACCTAAAAACAGCAGCCAATAACATTGCCTATCCTGCCTCATTCCTTATGAGTAGATCAGACCAGGAATCCCATGTTCCTTCAATATGGAAAAAGTCACATGTTATTCCTCTGCACAAAGGAGGAAATTCAACAGACGTTAACAGCTTTAAATCTATAGCAGTTTTATCTCCCCTCACCTAAATACTTGAAACATGTATTCAAAAACAATTACAAGACTATCTCCTGCAGGAAGAACTCCTATCCCCACACATCATGGCTTCCATCCTTCCCATAGTACTAGCACTGCCCTTCTAACCCATACAGATACTGACAATAAAGCTAGAGATAATGGCAAACTAGTCTCTTTCTAGACTTATCTAAAGCCTTTGATACAGTTTATCGCAGCAAACTTCTACTTAAACTGTCCTCACTAGGTCTCTCTCAGCCCACCATTCTGGGGTTCAAAAACTACCTGTCCAATAGGTATCAGTTGGGAAAACTGCACTCCTTGCTTATTCCTTACTTCCCAGTTACCATCCATGTACCACAAGGCTCTATCCTTGGTCCCTCCCTCTTTAACGTTTTCAACAACACCTTCTATACATTCACACAACATGCTACCCTAATATAATATGCAGATGATTCCAATCTTATTTTCAGATCTGACAACATGGTACATCTCCAAAATATTACTCAGGAAGCTTTAAAAGCCACTGAAACAAGGCTTTGTAACACGCAACTCATGCTCAGCCTAAAAAAAACAAACTACTACTTTCTTCCCCAAATCCCTCTCTCAAGAAAAAGCTAAATTTAAAGTCCTCACTCTTGATAATACACCCATGGAAGTCACTTCTCATAACAGATTATTAGGGGTGATAGTAGATGATAATCTTGTATTCAACCTGCATAAAAAAAAAATTGCATAAGAAAAGTTGATCCAAAAGTAGAGATTCTTTACAGAGACAAAAACTTTTTTTCACCGATGCAACTAAAACTACACTTGCCACTATCTCCTCCCCACGCTTCTTTATGGTGCTCCCACCCTTACCAACTTCCAGGCTTCACAAAAATGAAAACCTGAACAATGCTATAACAAAGTTGCTAAATTTGCAGCAAACACCCCTTTCAGAACCCACCGTGCATAGCACTAAAAAGCCTAAATTGGTTACAACTAGCTTGTCAATTAACACATACATAGCTTCTAACACCTATACAATTATTCAGCTTCCATCTGCCTGTCCAGCACTAAAAAAATTCTACACAACTGTGTTCCCAGTTGGTCATTGCAATGCAGTGATCAAAAACTCCTGTCTGTCTACAAACCTATCAAATCTGCTGGGCATTGTCTATACTCATGTAAACTTGCTAAAGTCTGAAACTCCTTATCTGTATCCATCAAATCAATATCCTGCCTCCCATCTTTCAAAACCACTCTGAAAGACTTCCTAGCTAAAATCTGGCCCTGTTCTTGCTCAAAAAATGTGAACAAATACTTTTTTATTCTTTATACTACCTTAATCTCCCTTCTTCACTTACTTCCTTACTTCTATCAGATTCTCTTCCCTGACTTTCTCTTTAAATATGTATAAGCCTGATTTTCCCTCACTTCATATTGCAGTTCCTGTTTGTATTAGACGAACTTGCCTTTAATTTCTCTACAAACTGTCTAAAATTTCTCTACATATTAAATGATTGTTTTATAACTTGTATTGATTCTTAACCAAAATTTATATCATAGTCTGACAAATTGCTGCTTCACAGGTAAACGCCCCTGCTCAGAGAAATATAAAAAATTTTGTAAAACAACCAAGTACTGAGCAGGAGTGAGAGTGAGAAAATAACAGAAGATAACAATCCAAGATGTAAAATCTACGTAGTTTATTGTAGACAAGAACAAACGGATAAGCGCTTTCACTGTATCAGCTTCTTCAGATCCATGAAACAAACCTCCTAACACAAACTAGTTATATATTAAAAGCACACTGAGACAATTAAATAATTAACCTATCAAGAAGATGATCCAACACAAACCTCTATTTAAAGGCATAGCAAACTGCAAAGAACAGAAAAAGAACAGAAAAAAAAGCTCACTACAAGAATATAAATGCATAAAATAACTTAAAACATCCGTGAAATGACTTTAAACACTCCATAGAATATATAAAAGATTTTCCAAAACACATAAACTAATACATGAAAAATTTTATATATAAATACATAAAAAACTTTGAGACATAAGGACATAATGTAGGCATATGCATATAAGTAATTACAAATAGTCACTTTACATGCCTGCGCTGCCTTAGGCTAGGTTTTATGGATGCCCTTTCATTTAAACCCAGTCCCCTATCAGCCCTTAAAAGTGTTATCCAGTCACTCTCTTTTCCTTCAGTGTATATCCTAACATCACCACCCCTCTGATTTGGGGTGATGACCTCTAACACTCTAAACAAAAACTTGTGGTCATGACCATGCGTGACCACATGCTTAGCTAAAGCATTATGCAACGTACCCTTCCTAATGTGGTAATTATGCTCTCTCATCCTATCTCTGAGTGAGCGGTTGGTCTTACCCACGTTGAAAGAGGAACACAACTGACACACTGCCAAATAGACGACATGTACAGTCATACAATTCACCTCCACTTTAATATAAAAAACTCTTCTCAAATCAGGATGAAAAAACTCCACATTGCTATCTATAAAAGGGCAAAAGTTGCAGTGACCACAGGGTCTGGTACATCCTACCTTTTTAGGATGTCTATCATGTCTTGGATAGCACAACATCCTTTTCAAGTTGTTCTTATTCCTAAAAAGAAAACGTGGAGCTTCACCTACTATCTGCCTAAGGTCATCATCAACCTGCAGGACACCCCAAAACTTACTGACAATCTCCCTGATTTCAAACTGATCTGATGAAAAAGTTGTCGAGAACTTAACACAACGATCAATCTTTTTATCCCCAGCAACACTAGGATATATGTGTCCAAAATAAGGACTGGCTACAGTCAAACGTAGATTGTGTACTTCATCCAGATGGTGGTTGACCTCATTCACATTATACCTCCTTTCTGTTAACCTCCTTGTCAGGTTATCTAATTCATTGGTAAACCCTATATCCATAGGGTTTAACCTTGAGGCCCTAATTGCCTGTCCTTTCATAATATTCCTAAATATGAACGGTGGATGCATGCTCATTCTCATAAGTAATGAGTTACAGTGACAGGTCTTACGAAAAACCCCTGTGTTGATAATATCATCTGGTAACCTTTCAACAAACAGATCCAAAAATTCAATCTTATGCTCAGAGAAATGCATAGTAAACTTGAGGAAGGTGGTTAGATTATTCATCATTGTATACATAGATTGCAACTGTGCCAATGTCCCTTTCCATAAAACAAAAAGGTCATCCACAAACCGCCGATAAAATGCTACATGCTCCCTGAACAATGTTTGACAAAACAGCACATGTTCCTCTCAATGGGTTAGAAATATGTTAGCGTAGCTATTCGCACAAGGTGTGCCCATGGCTACGCCATCACATTGCCTGTAAATAACATCTATGAACATAAGTTATTTTCAAGAACCAGTTCTAGAAAGTGTGTTATCAAGTCAATCTTAACATCCAAGTAGTCACTATGCTCCTTTAAATATTCTGAAACATAGGTAAGTCCTAGCCCATTCGGTATAACTGTAAAAAGGGACTGCACATCAAAGGTTACAAATATACAGTCCGCAACAGTTCCTTGTTGTTTAATACATTCATAGAGGTCTATTAAGAACTGCTTAGAGTCTCGTAATACAAAAGTATTATTATTCAAAACTTGTCTTAAATGTTTTTCTATAAAGACAGATGCTCAGTTACCCACCCACGACCAGAAACAATTGGTCTCATGGGTGGGTCTTTAGGGTCTTTATGTATCTTGGGTAGCCCATGTATCACAGGAATAACAGGTGCCCTGATGCAAAGGTATTCATATAACTCCTTCCCTATTAAATTACTCTTAAAAATATCCAAAAGTGTATAGCCAACATACCTAATAATGTCATTAACATCATCCACTGTAATCACTTCATAAAACTTATCAAGCAACATCATTTCCATGGTTATGTTATAATGCGAAGTATCCATAACCACAATCCTACCACCCTTGTCTGCTGGCCTTATAATGATGGAGGAGTCATCTTGTAATTTCTTTAAGCTTAACCTCTCCTTATAGGTAAGGTTATCAGACCTCATAGGTCTCCTATCTCTCTTGCTGTCGTAAAAGCTATATAATTAATCTTCCGTTAGTTTTAAGAAAGCCTCAACCAAAGGATGATTGGTGGGCACAAACTCACTCAAATTCTTAAATATGAACTCCCTATTATCAGCTGATTCATTACTGGAACCCTTAAACATATATTTTAACATAACATTTCTGCAAAACAATTTAAGGTCTGTAATAGTATCCGTTAACCTACTCTGTGTCTTTGGAATAAAATTCAACCCTTTACTCAACAGCCTAATGTCGTCAACACTAAGTATCACTTGAGATATATTGTGAACTAATGTTTGTTGGTCCACATCTTTTTCAGGGTCTGATGGGATAAGGGTTCCTCTGAAGACTTTCTTTTCTGTCTTCCTCGACTCATGGAGCGTGACCTCCGTGGGCCTTTCTCCAGGAGTGTAGGTAGAGGAAAAGACAAATCAGGGCTAATATTACTACTTGAATTTACTTGCTCTGCCCTTATCTTTGGTCTCACCACAACTTCAGATTTGCCAGCGAAAGATGTGGGTTTATCCTTATTAATGCGCACTTCAGGATATAGATTAGTGCCTGGCTGCATGCTAGGATGTATAATATGTATGACATCATTAAAATCATTATAATCATGCTCAAAGGCTTCATTGACAAGTGATTCCCCTCTAATCAGGGGACCACCAACATCTTTTTCTGTAGTGTTCTCTATACAAACTTCAGACCTATGAGACTCTGTATTAACAACATTATTACATTTAGTCACAGTACCAACAACTTCAGCTTCCAAAGTCCTAGTATTTACATTAATGTTCACATTATTATTGTCCTTAGTAATAGGGTCATGGTCAAACTTATCAGAACCATGCCTCCTATTTGTATAAACAGTAGAGGGAGTAATGGTATTATTACCATTTCTGGGCCACATAAACACATGGCCCAGTTTAAAATCCGTAATGTCCCTAGTAGCCTTATGCCTTTTCTGTTGAAGTAGTTTACGTTCAAACGCTAACACACTGTCCAATACATTCTCGAAGAGTGGTTGTACTACTTCACTAGGGAATTCACCAAAGAGTGCTTGTTGTGTCATATTAATACTGTCAGTTAACTTAGCTTCCTCTGGATGAAAAAAGTCAATGAGGAGCTGCAGATATTTCCTGCTTACCTCGATATTGAAACGTTGCCACTGTGCAAGCAAATCTGGATACTCTCTCCCCTGACTTGGCATCGTAAACACACAAAGCCCTCTGGGAATAATATTCCTATCCAAACAGAACTGGAAATGTAATCGTTGCATTTGGAAACGTTTTAACTTCCTAAAGTCCTTCTCCATAGCGTCAAGAAGCCAGTGCAGCTTCTCAGTGTTCACCGTCGCCTCTGTGACATCATCAGATACAGCAACGCTCTCAAAATACCAGGAAGCGTTGACAGTACCTTTTAAATATTGTTGAAACCTCGACTGAAGTGCCTCTTTCCTACGGTCTTCACCTCTAGGAGTATAATCCAACTCAATATTGGCCATGATCCAGCAATAAACTCACTCCTGACAGCAGCAAAACAAAAGTGCAAATAAAAAAGTCTGACAAATTGCTACTTCACAGGTAAACGCCCCTGCTCAGAGAAATATAAAAAATTTTGTAAAACAACCAAGTACTGAGCAGGAGTGAGAGTGAGAAAATAACAGAAGATAACAATCCAAGATGTAAAATCCACGTAGTTTATTGCAGACAAGAACAAACGGATAAGCGCTTTCACTGTATCAGCTTCTTCAGATCCATGAAACAAACCTCCTAACACAAACTAGTTATATATTAAAAGCACACTGAGACAATTAAATAATTAACCTATCAAGAAGTTGATCCAACACAAACCTCTATTTAATGGCATAGCAAACTGCAAAGAACAGAAAAAGAACAGAAAAAAAGCTCACTACAAGACTATAAATGCATAAAATAACTTAAAACATCCGTAAAATGACTTTAAACACTCCATAGAATATATAAAAGATTTTCCAAAACACATAAACTAATACATGAAAAAATTTTATATATAAATACATAAAAAACTTTGAGACTTAAGGACATAATGTAGGCATACGCATATAAGTAATTACAAATAGTCACTTTACATGCCTGCGCTGCCTTAGGCTAGGTTTTATGGATGCCCTTTCATTTAAACCCAGTCCCCTATCAGCCCTTAAAAGTGTTATCCAGTCACTCTCTTTTCCTTCAGTGTATATCCTAACATCACCATCCCTCTGATTTAGGGTGATGACCTCTAACACTCTAAACAAAAACTTGTGGTCATGACCATGCGTGACCACGTGTTTAGCTAAAGCATTATGCAACGTACCCTTCCTAATGTGGTAATTATGCTCTCTCATCCTATCTCTGAGTGGGTGGTTGGTCTTACCCACATAGAAAGAGGAACACAACTGACACACTGCCAAATAGACGACATGTACAGTCATACAATTCGCCTCCACTTTAATATAAAAAACTCTTCTCAAATCAGGATGAAAAAACTCCACATTGCTGTCTATAAAAGGGCAAAAGTTGCAGTGACCACAGGGTCTGGTACATCCTACCTTTTTAGGATGTCTATCGTCTTGGATAGCACAACATCCTTTTCAAGTTGTTCTTATTCCTAAAAAGAAAACGTGGAGCTTCACCTACTATCTGCCTAAGGTCATCATCGACCTGCAGGACACCCCAAAACTTACTGATAATCTCCCTGATTTCAAACTGATCTGATGAAAAAGTTGTGGAGAACTTAACACAACGATCAATCTTTTTATCCCCAGCAACACTAGGATATATGTGTCCAAAATAAGGACTGGCTACAGTCAAATGTAGATTGTGTACTTCATCCAGATGGTGGTTGACCTCGTTCACATTATACCCCCTTTCTGTTAACCTCCTTGTCAGGTTATCTAATTCATTGGAAAACCCTATATCCATAGGGTTTAACCTTGAGGCCCTAATTGCCTGTCCTTTCATAATATTCCTAAATGGAATGGATGCATGCTCGTTCTCATAAGTAATGAGTTACAGTGACAGGTCTTACGAAAAACCCCTGTGTTGATAATATCATCTGGTAACCTTTCAACAAACAGATCCAAAAATTCAATCTTATGCTCAGAGAAATGCATAGTAAACTTGAGGAAGGTGGTTAGATTGTTCATCATTGCATACATAGATTGCAACTGTGCCAATGTCCCTTTCCATAAAACAAAAAGGTCATCCACAAACTGCCGATAAAATACTACATGCTCCCTGAACAATGTTTGACAAAACAACACATGTTCCTCCCAATGGGCTAGAAATATGTTAGCGTAGCTGTTCGCACAAGGTGTGCCCATGGCTACGCCATCACATTGCCTGTAAATAACATCTATGAACATAAATAAGTTATTTTCAAGAACCAGTTCTAGAAAGTGTGTTATCAAGTCAGTCTTAACATCCAAGTAGTCACTATGCTCCTTTAAATATTCTGAAACATATGTAAGTCCTAGCCCATTCGGTATAACTGTAAAAAGGGACTGCACATCAAAGGTTACAAATATACAGTCCGCAACAGTTTCTTGTTGTTTAATACATTCATAGAGATCTATTAAGAACTGCTTGGATTATTACATTATGTCTAATGTGTTATAATTATTTAAAGTGCAGATGTTTTTATTTTATTTTTGAAGAATGTAAAAATTATTGTTCTTAAAAAGTTTTGTAATAATTTGGAGATTTTCTCCCCGGGCCTCCGCTGAAAATGGGCTTCTACCTAATTGGACTTTCCTGATAATCAAATGTCAAAAATTGAGTGAATTCTGATGAAGTCCAGTACATGATAAAAGCGTTCAATGTAATGTATTTTATGTGGTTCTATTAAAAGTTTTTAAATGGCTCAGTATCACCACTTCGATTTTTGTCATTTTCATTTTGGTTGTTAGTCTGTTTCTGGTTTTATATTGGTAATCAAATGTCAATAAATAAATAAATAAGTAATAAACCATGCCTAGCCTCCCACACTAAGGACTAAGAAGAATCAGCCATTAGTTTGCATAACAATGTGCCCACCTTCAACCAGCAGACCTATAGCCAGTATGCATGCCTTCAAGAGTGACAGAGTTGTAGACTTTGAGCTCTTAATGCTCACTGGGACTGCATAAGCGACTCTGTTGCCAGGCAACTTGACACAATGTTGTCCAGGCTGGATAAGAACAGGGTGATGGCTAGCTGCTTTTCCAGAGCTAGGAACTAGGGGAGGCATTAGCCTCATCCTGGTAAATATGATTATGACCTGGAATAGTTCACAATGGGGATGAATGGCCTTAGGACCTTATTCAAACATACATGTAGATTGGCAGCTCCTGCTATGCATCTGTCTAGGCAGGAAAGAACTTTGTTTTTCTAGCTTCCAGAATGATGCTGATAGTGGAATACAATATAATTGAATTTAATAATGATATGCATGTGCCTAAAGCAGGAAAGCAACTGATTTTAAGTGGTACTTTTCCATCACCCAGAATGATGCTAATAATGAAAGACAAGATAATTGACTTTAATAATTGGCTGAGTAGCTGTGTTGTTCTAGGGATTCATTATATGTCAGCTTGGGATGACATGTCTGGCAAGCTTGCTTGCTTTGTAAGAGATGGCTTGCACCTGTCTTACCATTGTTTTCACATACTGTTTAAATCTTTTACTGATCCTGTAGTGGATATTTAAGCAGAGTCCATTTGGCAGATAATAAAGCTAACAGCCTAAGAAAAGTCTAATTTAGAATGCATAAAGGTGTCTCTACTCAATGCCAAAAATAAAAAATCTTCACCAAAGGAAAAAAAAAAACACAAACATGCAGCCCTCCTGCAACTTTAACTTTTTAAACACAGTTTTGAAGCAATGAAAGCAGTCCTTCTATTCCATGAGTTTATCATATTTTTAGACCTACTGGCAACTACAGGGGAGTATACGCATTTGTCAAGAATATCATCATATTGTGATTGATTCTTATGGACTCCAGACTTGAATTCTTAAATGTCCATATAACTTTGATCAAGAATAATTGCCACTTCAAAGCAGTCTATTGAACATGCACTATGTCCCTTTCTGAACACAATAACTATCTCAGCAACTTAGACAAAATCTCCATTAATTATAACACTTTTCTACTGGATGACTTCAACTATGCATTCGTAAACTGACTAAATTACACCAGCAGTGACTGGCATGAGCGACACTTCATAGACATTATAAATGCTAAGTTGATTTGTTTTACTTAAGAAGGTTAAATTGGAGGGAACCTAACAAAAATCAGTATATTTGTTGTACTGCAACTTAGTTTGTTTTACTTAGGAGTGATCAGTGATGTTAAGTCTAGAGGAAATTTATCATGAATTGGCAAATCGCATTTGAAGTAGTTTGGAGTGATTATCTTTCTTTTTCAGAGGTTAAGCCCACAGTATATATTTATAAGTAAAATTCTCTTGCACATAGCTCATCTTGCAACTGAGAAATGAAATGAGACATTTTCCAATCCAAGTGTGATGCTCATGCCCTGGCCCAGCAATCAAGGAGCCTCAATCCTCACCACTAACACCAGTTAGGGGGAAAGGATAATGAATACACACAGTAAAGTGCAATTTCTCTTAAGAGCACACAGTCTGGGAATGGTCACTCCTTTACTCTCCAGGTCCCCAATAAGACTCCGCACTGGCAAAACTATAGGGTCCAGATCTCAATCTAGTGGGCAAGCTAAAACCTCCAACACCCTATCAGTCCAACCAGTGCTTCGTGTCCCTGCCCAAGTAGCTGACACACACACACACACACACACACACACACACACACACACACACACACACACACACACACACACACACACAAACACACACTTTGAGAGGAGTTTATACAACCACACCGACACTCCTGGGGAAGTCTGGCACAGGTTCTCCAGCTGTGCCCCTTTTCTGCCCAGTCTAAAAGGTAGTACCACTTGCCACCACCCACTAGTATTTATCAGCTACTCAAAGGCCCTTAAAAGGGTGTCCAATTATTACTGTGCAATATTATTATCCAATTGGTAGTACAGCCCATGTCTAAAGCTATTGGAGTGGCTTTGTATAATTTTACCAAAGGCATACAAGTACTCTAAAGAGCTTAAATTATCTCTACAAAACAGCCACAGTTGAAAGGGTTTAAAATATTTAATAACAAATAGTCAAACACAAGACAATATTTTTTACTACACAGTGCTAGCCAAGAGTACAGACATCACAGATAAATACTTAAAATAATTAAATAGTACAGTTCTGACATCACAGAAAAACACTTAGTCTAATCTTTCTAGTATATAGCTATGTCTAAGAGAAAACACAAGTCTAAGATAAACTTACATATAGAGCAAGACAGTGCTGAGTTGGATGGTCAAGACAAAAATGCTTAATGCTCTCTGATTCTCTCTGTTTTTAAAATCACATTCCTGGTTCACTTTACATCATTCTTCACACTTCCCTGGGTTCCCAGGCTAACAGAAACTACATTTAGATCCTTCATCTCTGGGCAGAAACCAGAGCAATAAGGGACATTTATGCATGCAAATTCTGGCCATTACTCTGGCCTTAAAACAATAGCTAGAATTCCTTCACATAGACAGGCCAGAGCCAACTTAAAGATCAAAGACAGTCATAAAAATGCTTGACTTAGCTTCCTTACAGCAGAGTGTACCTTTGTTACATTTTTTTGCAGTTCCACATGTAATAGCATTTTTTCCATTAAAAACAACAAGCCTGTGGTTTACATTAATATTTACAGATGACAGAATTATCTGTAAAACTATCTGGATAGACTGGCAGCCTTCACACCAAGAACAATCTTTTTTGTGTCTTAGACCTAGTGTACTTGATATATAGTTTAAAGTTGAGGTTTTGCTCAATCTGTAGTTCCAAACTACCCAAAGGAGTGTGTTACGTCAAAATGGTCATTATGTTTTATTATATGCTATTTTGGGGGAAATAGCACTAGCTTCCTGTTGGTATGAGAGATCATTGCTTTAGTTTTGGATGAGTTAATTATTAATTTTCTACTACAAAGCCAATTTGAAATTGCAGTTTTTATTGTAGCTTGTACCGAGCTCATCCTATGAATAACAATGTCCACCGCATAGAATAAAATTGGAATTTGCTGATGGTGTACCTAAAGAGTGTGTTTCCTAAAGAGTGACCTGGGAGGTCTCCAGAACAGACAGCCACAGATTAGGCCAGTAGGTAGCTAATAGCTACAATATTGGTATTTTATCATGTGCCATCAGATATTTATGTATGTAAAGCATGTGAGGTATGGCACTCCAGATCTCTATAACCAAGACAATGAAGATAACAGTGCAACTATACTGCTGCTGACTATGAAGAATCTGCAAAAGAGATGCTAAAAAGTGACAAAGTTTGGTTCTGTGAAGGGTAGATCATGCCTACTCAACCTGGTAGACTTCTCTGAGTCAGTCACCAGAGCTGTGGATGAAGGCAAGGTGGTTTGTACAGCCTACCTTGATCTGGCCAAGACCTTTGATACCATTCCCCACTCAGGAATCATAGAAAAACTCACTAAGCTAAGCATCAACCCGTGTATCACTAGGTGGGTTGCAAACTGGTTCATAGATAGAGCTCACAGTGTGAAAGAAGCGGACTCCAAGTCAGACTGCCGACCAGTCATGAGTGTAGTCCCACAGGGTTCAGTCCTGGGTCCTCTCCTGTTTGGTATCTACTTCTCTGAAGTCCAGACCAACATGAAGGGACTCTGGCTGACAAACATCACAGACAATTGCAAGCTGGGAGCTATTAACTCCCCAAGTGATGTTGACATCCTACAGAAAGGCCTCACTGAGACCAGCAACTGGTGTCAGAACCATGACCTTAAGCTCAATGCCAAAAAATGTGTCATCATCCCCTTTGGGTTCATAGGTTCATAGGTAGATACTAGGCTATTGGCCCTAGGGCCTATATAAGCCTAACCAAAAAGTAACCTGGCTTTCATCACCCAAGAAAATTATTTTCCTGTGCCTCTGTCGAGCAAAGCCACAGAAGTGATCCCCGGGGTGAATTTCCTATTTCCCATCATCAAGATTTTTCTTGAAGAGTGCTAATGAGGAGCTCTGTTTGACATAGATAGGTAGTCTGTTCCAGAGTATGGGAAGTCTCTGGGACGGGAATCTATCCCTCCAGCATGTTCTGTCTATTGTGGTGACAAGGTTTAGGTCCCTACAGCATGTAGCTCAGAGGGATTGGGGTTTCTTTAAGTGGAGCATGTCCAACAGCTCTGGGTTTGACATAGCTTTGTATGTTAGGCAGAGATTGCCTCTGAGTAGGTGATATGCAATGGAGTAAAGCTGGAGTTGTTTGAGACCATCTGCGTAGGGCATCTGTTTGAGGCCAGTAATGCTCTTTGTGAGGTATTTCTGTGGCCTCCCCAGTTGTTGTAGATGTCTTGTGAGGTACATACCAAAAGGGGTACTGTACTCTATAATGGGTCTAATGAGTGATGAGTAGAGGGGAACAATGACCTCATTTTTTCTGGATGAGAAACCTTTTGTGATGAGGTGTGCCATGTAGAAGGATTTCCTGATCACTGTGGTGATGTGATTATCAAATAAGAGACTACTGTCCACCTGTGTCCCAAGGTCTCTTATCACACTTTCTGTGTTAAGTAGACTGGCACCTATGTGGTAGTTCATGGGTGCAGAGTTTTTACCAAAGGGGATGACAATGCACTTTTTGGCATTGAGCTTCAGGCCATGGCTTTGACACCAGCCATCTGTCTCAGTGAGGCCCTTTTGTAGGATGTCCACATCATTAGGAGTTTTGATTATGGCTCCCAGTTTGCAGTCATCTGCAAACTTAGTTAGCCAAAGACCTGTAGCCTGTACTTCAGAGAAGTAGATACCAAACAGAAGAGGACCCAGGACTGAACCCTATGGTACTCCACTTGTCACTGGTCTGAAGTCAGATTTGGAGTCTGCTACTTTCGCAGTGTGGGTTCTGTCCATGAGCCATTTGGCAACCATCTTGTGACATAGGGATTTATATCTAGTTTAGTGAGTTTATCTATAATTTCAGAGTGGGGGATGGTGTCAAAAGCCTTGGCGAGATCCAGATAGGCTGTGTGAACCACCTTACCCTCATCTATGGCTTTGGTGACTGCTTCAAAGTAGTCTAACAGGTTTAGGAGACATGATCTGCCTTTTACAAACCCGTACTGGGTGGGGTCCAGAATCTGGAGATTACCAATGTCTTTGTTTATGAGTTCCATGATGATATGTTCCATGGCCTTGCAGACCAGGCTCATCAGGCTAATGGGGCGGTAGTTCCTGGGGTCCATCATGACTCCCCCTTTGTGGAGTGGGATAACCGTCACGGTGCACCATTCAGCGGGCACAAAGCCTGAGGTGAGGCTGTGATTGAACATGGTACTTAGGCGGGGTGCCAATTCGTTCTTTAGTTCATGTAGAATGCAGCCTGGGATATTGTCAGGTCCCATGGATGCTGTGTTCTTGGTTTTGGAGAGTATGTTTTTTACCTGTGCAGCTGTGATTACAGGAACTTTGCATTCTTCAGGTATAGAGATGGGCCTTCTAGGGGGTGAGAGGGGGGTTAAGTTAGCACTGAACCTATCTGCCAGGATGTTGGCAATATCACTTGGTTCTGTATATTTAGTGCCATTGTGCTGTAACTCAGAGCAGATCTGAGTGTTGTCATTGAGATTCTTGACATAGCTATTGAATGCTTTGTGGTTGTCTTTAGAGTCAATGACAATTTTGTTTTCATAATTAGCTTTAGAGGAGTTTATGAGGAATCTCAGCTTCTTACTGAGGCTGACCAGGGAGCTACTCCAGTCTTGGGATTTTACTCTTTTTTGCAACAGTTTCTTTCTTCTGTTGTAGAGTTTGTTTATGGCAGATGACCACCAGATTGGCTTCCTTTTTTTGGAGGATAGCATCTTGGTTCTGTTAGGGATAGCACAATCCATCCACTCGTGTAAGTGCTTATAAAGTGCATTTGTGTAGGATTCAGCAGTCGTACCTCTAATGTCCATCTGCATGGGTGTCATGAAGTTTGCCACTTCTGTCTTAAGTGTGAAATTGGTTTGAAAACGTTTTTTATGGTGGTTTCCCAAATGGGGGGTGGGGGCGGGATGTGGATGTCTAGAGTGATTAGCTTGTGGTCGGATCTGACCAATGAGGAATTGACCTCTGGTGTGGAACACTGGTCACCCATGTTGGTAATGACCAGGTCTAGGATATTGCTGCCTCTGGTGGGGGTGTGAATAAGTTGATCCAAGGTGTTGGATTTTATGAATTCCAGAAAACGTTGAGCAAAAGAGTTGGTACATGAGTAGTTTTCCCAGTTAATGGTGGGGTAGTTGAAATCACCCATTAATAGAGTGTTGGGTTATACCCTAATATTTTCCAGTATATCAATATATGAGGAGTGGGAATCCTGGGGTATGGTGGGGAGTCTGTAGCAGGCTACAATTTGGATTGCGGTCTTGGCCAGAGTTAGTTGCACTTGGATAATCTCGGATGCATTATGCTGTGCAACTAGCCTGGAGGTGTGGATATCCTTAATGAATATGGACACGCCTCCACCTTTAGTGCTTCGGTCTGGATTAGGTGGCCGAAAGGTGTGGTATGAATTATAGCCTGGTAATGCAGTGGTGCTCTCTGGAGCTTTGAACCAGGTCTCTGTCACTGCACAGATGTCGATGTTCTCCATTTTAAAGAGTGCCTCAAGTGAGTGCATTTTGAGGTTTAGATTTCTAGCATTGAGTAGCATTATCCTCAGATTTTGCTTGCTTGTACCTGTTATGGTGGCGAATTTGTCATTTGAACCTTGCCTAAAAAGACACTATAGGGGTGGCAAAAGCCTTAGCCAGTATCTGGAATCCCAAGGGCGACAGGTGCAGGCTATCTCTGGCAAAGCATCGTAGTCTGTTGATCATGTCATCTCAGGCAGACAAATACTGGATCCCCTTAGAATGACACCAGAAGCTTAGCCAATTGTTGAAGTCAATCATTTGTCCTTGTATTGTGGTATCATTCTGGGTGATGGCAGGATGCTACTGTGGGCTAGGGTCATATCTGCCTGGGCTACAAGATCGGAGAGCTTCTCCATGTTTCTTTTCATGTAGTCCAGGGAGGTAGGTATCAGGTCATTCACACCAACATGGACAATGACAGAGTCATATTTGTACTTGTTGTGGAGTGACCTGAGTGCGTGCATTATGTGGCGGATCCTGGCACCCGACAGGAACTTTGTCCTTGTTTAGCCTGGTGAGTGGAACATCAGTGTGCCTGACTATAGAGTCACCTATGACTAGAGTGTTGGGTATGCTGCAAATGTAGTGTGTGTTTTGTGTTTCTATGTGTGTGTTTTGGTGGCATAGGTTTTGAGGGACTATGTGATGAGTGTGGTGTGGTGCAAGTGTTTACCTTCTCCTCTTGACTGTCTATTCCAGTCTTGGGTGAAGAGAGCTTTGCTTCCAGTTTGGCTATATAAGTGCATCTCTCACAGGTTGTAGTGTTGAGTGGTAGGAGGAGAGGGTTGTCTGTGTACATGAGACAATTGCTGCATTGCCCCAAGATGCCTAGACTCATCAGATAGACAGGAGAAATCACCGGGAGCTGACCCTTAGACATGCCTGGATAGGTGCTTATTTATTAAGTACTAAAAACTGCTTTCCTCTAGACAAGTGAGGAAAGTTGAGTGCTGTAGTAATTTGTAGCTTATTTAGTGCTTATGAGTTTTGAACAAGTGCTGAGTTCAAAGAAACAGATTTGAGTTGAAACTAAAAAACTGGCTAGTTCTAAGAAATAAAATTAAGCTAGAAGGCTTCCCTCCAACACAGAAAGGTATGGGGCTCAGAATCTTACAAATATTCCTGGATCCAGCAAATAAGTATGTGGACTAGAGTACTTACAGGAAAGGCAGGAAACAAACTTAGAATTTTTTTTTTCTTCCCAAATGCTCTCTTTGTACACATTAGGAGTGCCTGAAATCAGAATATGACCTCACTGCACTCAGTTGAGTGAGCAAATGAGATGGGCCCAGAAGGAGTATCCAAATACAAATTTACAAGAGGGGCATGCAATTTCAAAGCCACCAAGATTAACACCAAAACAAGAACAGGGAGGGGGGGTGGGAACTAACTGTAATTAATAATTGTAATTCATGGGAAAAACCCAGTTCCCATGAATCACCACATCGATGGTAGTCCACTGAACATAGAAGGTGTTATAAGAGATCTGGGAACACAGATTGACAGCAACCTCTCTTTTGACCACCACATTGCCACTGTGGTCAGATAGTCCTATGTGGCACATCTCATTACTAAGGGTTTTGCATCCAGGAAGAAAAGTCATTGTCTCCCTCTACTCTTCCCTCATTAGGCCAATCATCGAGTACAATGATCCATTTAGCATGTACCTCACTAGACACCTGCAACAACTGGACAGGCAACAAAAGTACCTCACAAAGAGGATCCTAGGCCTTAAACACTTGTCCTATATGGACAGACTCAAAAAACTGCAACTATTCTCTGTCTCATATTGCCTATTTAGAGGCAATCTCTGCTTGAGTTACAAAGCCATGTCTGAGCCAGGTCTGTTAGAAATGCTACATCTAAAGAAATCCCAATCTCTCTGCACCACATGGTCCAGGGACCACAACCTCATTACCACAATCAACAGAACATGCTGGAGGGACAGGTTCATAACCCAGAGACTGCCCATGCTATGGAATAGACTTCCCATACATGTCAAACAGAGCATGTCACTGGCCCTCTTCAAGTGAAATCTTGACGAATGGATGGGAAATAGAAAATTCACCTTTGGGATCACTTCAGTGGCTCTACTCGACAGAGGCACTGGGAACTAAGGTCGGGTGGCACAATCCCAAGGTAATCCTATGGGGTAGGCTTGTAAAGGCTCCAGGGCCATTAGCCTAGTACACACCTATGAACCTATGAACCTCTGATGTTAATTTTATACTATACAGCCTTGTAATACATGGAGTTCCTTAATTATGCTCTAAAATCAGTGAAAAGACAAGGTTGTTAAGCACCTTTCCAACATCAGAAACAACTCTTTAACAGCTTTTGTTAAGCACCCCTTCACTGCTGTTAAGCACTTGTTTCAAGCTAGAAAATTACAGCTCTCAGCTTACAAAACAGAAGAGTGGTTGGAAGCTGATAAACACCTCATTCTGACTTTAAGTCCAAAGTGTTTACTTGATTCCTGATACTCTTCTTGAGTGGTCACTGTCTGCATACCTCTCAACTCTCTCTCTGAATTGTATAATGCCCTTGATTTTGTCTCATATTTTTGCCATATTCTTTCCAAAGTTTTTGACTTTATGGTCAATCACTGAGAACTATGGTGAGTCAATAATCTCAGACATTAGTTTCAAACTTATTCAGAAAATGGATAGAAATCTTATAAATAAAAATAAATAAATAAATTATATCACATATTACAGATATCACATATATTACAGATGATATCTGCACCATAAAGCTTAACTCAAACTACATCATCAAGTTTGCAGACGACACAACTGCCTGTCTCATTTGCAGTGATGACGAATCAGCCTACAGGGAGGAAGTTGGTCAATGCATCGTCTGGTGCAATAACAACAGCCTCACACTAAACGTGAATAAGACAAGAGATCATTGTCAATTTTAGAAGAAGGCATAAAACGCACTCTGCACTAACAATCCATAATGAAATAGTGAAGACAGTGGAAAGCATAAAATTCCTGGAGGTATCTATCACAGATGACCTAACATGGAGCATTAATACTAATACTAATACTAAAGAAAGCACAGCAATGCCTTCGTTTCCTGCAAAAGATGAGGAAGATAAACCTCCCCCTCTCCAATCCTTACTACCTTCTACAGAGGTGTCATAGAGAGTATACTAACCAACAGTATTATCTTGGTATGGTAACTGCTCCACCTCAGACCAAAAGGCCCTCCAGAAAGTGGTTAGGGTAGCAGAGAAAATCACTGGGACCATGCTCCCAGCCATCCAGGAAATACAACTGTCGCAGTGTCTCAGCAAGGCCAAGAAGATAATCAGAGACACTACCCACCCTGCCCATGGATTATTCACCTATTTATCTTCTGCTAAATGTTACCACAATATGAGATACAAAACCGCCAGATTCAATAACAGTTTCTTCCCACAGGGCATTAGACTACTAAACTCACACTAAATCCACGCCATGTTGAACTCTGAAATTAGGCTGCTGAAAATTCCAATGATAATCCCTTATATTTTTTGTGGAATAATATTTCTGTGCAATAACACCACTGAGAATGTTAAATTCATATTATTGTAAATCAAAGCTGTAAAACAACAGTGCAAGAATGACTACGGTGGAATAAGTCTCCGGTATGTCCTGTCAATATGTATAATAGTTAGAGTTTAAGAAAATAATGTGTGTTGTGTCAGTTGTAGCTGTTGTACTGTAGATTATCTATATATGGAAATGCCTCCACCTTTAGACGGAGTAATGAAATTTCATTCAATGACGCACAAGTTGTATAGTCTGAATGACAATAAAGTTGACTTTGATTTTGACTTTAGATTCATAGGTTAATGGGCATTTACTAGGCTAACAACCACAAGGGCCTTGTAAGCCCAGACATGCATCCAAAATGTATCCAGCAAATCTGGTGCCTTAGAGGTTATTTTTAGGATATGTATAAGTTAGGGCATGTGTGTTCAAAAATGTACAGGTTACCTCTATCCATTAGAGACATCGGTGATAGACCAGGAGTCAGTTTCTGATATTCCATTCAGTTGTCCAGGTTATGCTTGAATAGGGTCGGGGAAGATCACTGCTTAACATGAGAAGGGGTATTCTCTGAGACATATACCTGTCCCTCCATCATATCCTATTTGTCGCAAGTAAGGTTTAAGTCCTGGATTGGGTATCTCTGAAGCTATTGTTTTGTGGATATGTAAGTGGTCCATCAGAGCATCCTGGGGTGCCTTGTATGCCAGATATAGATCACCCCTCAGCAGTCTGTATTGAGATACAATATAGAGATAGGGCTTTGGGTAGATCCGCATAGGATATGTTGTTAATGCCCTGTATTATTTTTATTTATTTGTCTAATTATTTATTTATTTTACATTTGTTGACCGGGATAGTCCTACTGGATGCATGTCCATTTTCAGCAGAGGCCCGGGGAGAAAAGCTCCATGGAATAACAAATCATCATAACATGTCACATATTACAAATAACAAATACCAAATATATTATTTACAGAGATTAGATGGGCAGGCAATACAAATTACATATAGAATAGTTTTTCTTAGGAACCTTTGTGGATGTTCTAGTTGTTGCATGTGCCTGGTAAGGAACATACAGAAGAGGGCATTGTACTCAGTGATGGGCCTGATGAGGGCTGAGTACAGTGGAAAAATGACTTCCTTTTACCTAAATGGCATACCCTTGTTTACAAGTTGACAACACAGAATGATTTCCTTACTACCTTAGACATATGTTATTCAAAAGCCAGGTCACTGTCTATGTAAGTCCCCAAATCCCTGACTACTGGGTCTACTCTTGTGTGTGTGTTATAAATGAAGTAGTTTCAGTGGGGTAACCAACTTCCCAATGGGTACTATTATGCTTTTCTAAGCATTATGTTTTAAACCATGTCTATACCACTATTTACCTGTCTGTATTAGTCCATTCAGGAGGATATTAGTGTATTGGGAGGTTCTATAACTACTCCTAGTTTGCAATCATCTGCAAACTTGGTCAACCAGTGGCCCTTGACAGTAGTCTTGACTGCCAAGAAGTAGATGCCAAAATGAGAGGACCCAACACTAAGTCCTCAGGGATTCCACTAGTGACCTACCCCTTTATGGAGGTGGACTCCCCTATCCTAACTTCCTGTGTTTTATCTGAGGTCCAGCTGGCAATTCAGCATGTAACTTAGGAGTTTATGCCTAATTTCATGAGTTTGTTTACAATGCCCAAGTGAGGTATTGTATCATGCCATGGCCAGGTCAAGGTAGGCAATACGCACCATTTTGCTCTCATCCATTGCTTTGGTGACCTTCTCACAAATGTCTAAAGGACTGAGTAGGCATGATCTTTTCTTGACAAAACCAGACTGGGTTGGATCCAGTGTCAGGAGGATTCCAATGTCATTATTAATCATTTCCACAATAATTCTTTACGTGGCTGTACATATGAGACTAGATAAACTAATAGATCTGCAGTTTTCTGGGTGCATAGAAGGCATGTACTTATGCAGAGGGATGAATATTACAGTTCTCCATTTAAGTCATACAAAGTCTGACTGTAGGCTATAGTTAAATAGTGACTCCAGTGGTCCTGATATGTCATGTTTCATGCTATTTAGGATACATCCTGGGATATTGTTGGGGCCCAGTGATGTGAAGTTTTTGCCCATGGAGATTGCGTTTAGGACCTGTCCCCTAGTGATGGTTGGGGGGGTTATGATCAATGGTATTTATTGAGGGGGTGACTGGAGGGGGGGGGGGTTACAATTGGAGCTGAAGTCCTCCAGAAGATTTGCTATATCTTCCAGCTCCATGTATGTTGCTTCATTCACAATTAGCTCTGCACATTGTCATATACAGCCTTTGAGGTTACAGACATAGTTAAAGAAAGCTTTGTGTTTGTTCTTGGCCTGGGATGCTATTTTTACTCAAAAATTGGCTTTGGTATACATGGTTTGCCCTTTGAGTTATTTCACTTACTGATAGAGTTTTTATCTTGCTTAGTGTTGTATTTCCTGACTTTTGCTGTTACTTTTTTGTTTTTGTTGTATAGCATATTGATCTTTGGATTCCACCAGGGTGGCTTGTTTTTTGAGTTTGTTCTGAGCCTAGTTCTGATAGGCACAGCTGTCTATATGCATTTATTAATGTGATTATACAGAGTATCTGTGAACAACTGTGCATAGGCAGCTGTGTTCTCAGGGCTTGGGAGGTTTGATTTTTTTCAGGTTGTCATTTAGTATATATTTTTTATTTATCCTTTGTTGGCCAGGTTAGTCCCACTAGGCTAGTAGCTTATTTTCAGGGAAGACCCAAGGTAGTATTTATGCTACTAGGGGAAATTTGGCCAAGGCATCGGGGAATTTCCCCTACTCTTTTGATAGGTGTCATGGGATCTTTTACATCCACCTAAGCTATCACCAACTCATGCAAATGGGGCCTCAGTTTAATGTAAAGGATGGCACATTCAGGAATGCAACACCCCTTATGCTGCAGTGCAGTATCAGCAATCAATCTACCTGATGTGGAAATAGAACCCACAGCCTTCAGAACCAAAGGCAAGTGTGCTACCTATTGCACCGCTGATACTGGCATTGGGTTGAATGGTGAGGGTCTCCAGTAAGTTTAAGTAAATTTAAGTATGAGTTATGGGTTCCTGGGTCATAGAGGGAGCCTATAGCTTTCAAGAATATGGTATGAGACTTTGCCTGTGGTAATTCTGACATGGAGAATCTCAAGCTCATCGTCCTGTTAGACCATCCTTGAAGTTACCTTTTATTGATGTAGATTTCAGACACCTCCACCTTTATACTCTGCCTTGTGCAGTAACTGACCTAATGTGTAGAAGGCATTGCAGTCGTGACGTGCTAGGTAACTGTTTTTGAAGTGATCTAGAACAATATTTATCACTGATTCATTATTTCTACCCAATTATTTTTGAATTTATCCACAATTGTTAACCTAAGCAGCTGACAAGTATCCTGCTGTCTCTTCCGCACTAGCACCTCCACGTTTTTTATTTCAAGGCCGGTAAATAACTTTGTGCTTTGACACTTTCTGTCCCCCCCCCTAACTGGTAATACATTGTGCAGACTAAAATGGGATACTTACTGTCAGTCTTGGGCATCTGCAGCTTGTGCAAAATGCACCAACTTAGGGACTAATGCATCTGTTTTGCTAACTGCATAGAATCAATCCTACTTGCACTTTGCCAATTGTTTACTGAGGGAGTGCCTTTAAGGTATTGCTGTTAACTTTTACTTACCTACAATATCAGAATTATCTCTCTATAATGGCTACTTAGACCTATTGCTTATTAGGCAAGTATTAGAGATCTGCAATATGTTATCAATTTTGTTCATACTGACACCTTTCTATGGAATTCCCTACCTTGTCACATAAGACGTACAACTTACTAAAGCTTTCAGAGTCCAATCAAAAAATATATTTTTTCATCAAGGTGTTTAAAGACTAATAATACATTTTGTTACCTGCATTTTATGACAAGTATGTACTACATGGGTAGGGGGCACTTACATAATATTTACAAGTATACTCTTGCACCATATTTACAGTACACAGCAGACTGGAAAAACAAGATTTACCCAGGTCTGGTGTTAAATTTCATGACTGAGACAAGACTGCTTAAAGTCACAACATAAATAATAAAAAAAGTTATTGCATATAGTAATGGTTTCTCTGAATGGGCTAATGTTTTGATATATTGGCAGGTAAAAGGGCATTATTACCTGTGTTTGAAATATTTGTATGTGTTTTTCATTAGTACTAGGGTAGCTGGTCTTGTAGACCATTTTAAGCCTAGCCAATTTCCCTTTGTGGGAATTGAACCTTGTATGTATGTATGTATAAGGAAGTAGACACAGAAGGCTGCCAGTGTTACAGGGTTGGTGTGAGTCATGGATCAGGGATGAATGAAAATGAAGAAAGGTGTCAGAGAAGGAGGGCATATAGTCAGTGAGGGATGCACAAGGGAGGGGACAGAAATGATCAAGGCTTGTGGGATAGCTGGGCTACAGCACAGGTATAAACCTAAGGGCATTACGACATTGTGGTAAAAAAATAATAAGGAATGCATAAGGAGGGAAGATGGAAGACACAAAGAGGAAGCATGTAAGTGCAGAAGAAGAGTGAGGGGGAAGATAGGGAGAAGGTGGGCAGTAAGAATAGTGTAAGTTATAACAAGAATTGACAGAACTAGGAAATGACAGAAGTTAGATGCATGCATTATGAAGACATGCAAGAATGCAGAGTTGAAATAGTAAGAGGACAAATAGAAATTGCTTGTACAGTAACTAATACCAGTGATAATGAATGTAATGTTATAGAAATCCATTAAACATCAGGTATGTCCACTGCAGGATATGAGGATGATTCTAAACTTCAGATATAAAAGTCAATGAAAATCCAATTTGTATGTCAGATCTGAATTGCTAAAGCACTGTCAGGTTATACTACTGATGTCAAATATGCCCAAATATGTGAATCAAAACATTTTTTTCAAGGGATGAGGGGTTAGGTTATATAGAAATGGAAGCACATATCTCTGTCTGGCAGTAGTTTATTAAGTTTACAACTGAACTTCTGACAGAAGAGTGGAAAGTATTCATTTTGGAGGTTTGACAACATATTATAAAGAAGTGCAAATGGTCAGTCTGCAGAGCCACAGCTGTTTGCCATATTACATTCCGAGTGCATATTCATATTCCATGAATTTGGCCTGTACAAAAAAGGTCATCAAAAGGGATTTAATTTTTACTCAACCAGTAGAAGGTGATTGGTCAGCAGTTATTCATAATGGGTGGAAGTACCTGAAAATTCTTTATTCTGACAGAGCTTATGTAATGACCAACTTGAGTTGAGACTAATTGTATTTAAATAGTTTGGCCTACTGGATGCCTCATCCAAGTGAGTTAACTTTAGATCAGCTGATATGGTATTAACTTCACGGTAAAGACAACTGTATATATAAAAACAGAATTCACCAATTACAGGAATGTTTTTTTTCTTATAAAGAATATCTGATGTAAGATCCTAAAAATAAGTTCAGTCTTTAGTAGCTGATGAGGGAAGATAGACATTACAGATATATACTTTGGTGCTATTCTTTTTGTTAGAGATCTCTGAAATAAGCCAGCTAGAACCAAAATCATTGTTCCGGGCTGAGAGTACAATCTGTATATAGTTGAGATATCCTTTTTACAACAGTAAGAATCTATTTCTAAGCTCATGCTAGTCTTTGCTTATGAGTTTACAGCTTTTCAGTTGATTCACGAAACAAGCAAATTCAAATTTTATAGGTTTATAGTAGGTACTAGGCTGTTTGCCATTTTAAGCCTAGCCAACTTTCACAAAAGGTGAGAAACAAACCCTGTACTTTGTCAATTAGACACATTAACTACTATAACAACCCTAACCCCCCTTTAGATAAATCTCTGTGATAGTTGTACATTTGTTAACCATGTAACTTCACTTCATGCAAGTGCCCCTTTTCAGGAGTGACTTAGAATCACTAACTGATCAAGTGACTTTCTCAGAGGCACACAGTAGGCAGATGGAGATGGAAGGAGTCAAACATTGAACCCCTGACTACAAGAAACAGCTTATTAGCAGCACAAAACCTTAGTCCTTAATCTTCTGTGTTAATTGCGAGGCAGATAACTAAGAATGTTTGGATTGTGGTGTGGGCTGCCATTTGTGAAGCTCATCTAGAGTGCAACAATGGTGCCAAGATTCATAAGACCAATGTTATGGTCATACCATTTAATAGCAAAAAGGGTGATGGTAACAGAAGATAAGGAGCTATTCAGGGTTCCAGGGCTATATTCAATATCACCAGCAAGAAGTAACAGATGCTTGAATTTCTTACCAGTTAGAGTCATGGGAAATTCTTAAACGCCAGAGACAGTAGCTAAGTATTCATCGTTCACAGTCAGATAAGGGGATAGTAAGCATTAAAGTACACCACAATCGTTTGACCTCTGTGTTATGATCAGTAATGTCATGATTTTGCACCTTATGTGTAAGTGTGTACACAGTCAGTAATATGAATCACTGCCAAGAAGTGCAATGACTTCTTCAGCCTAGTTAACAATAGCATAAAAAATAACAAGAGGGTGCTTTGCAGACTGCTCCTTCTAAAGGTAATGGCATTATATAGGGTAAAAAAAAGATGCATACGTGATGCATCATATCAGTAGAAAAGGGGAAAAGAAAATTGTTAGCCTGATTACCTGATTAAAACAAGGAATTGTGAAACATGAATCTATGAGCTGAATTATTGGGTGATATTAGACTGCAGTTAATAACTATTGATGGCTCTCACCTGTCCATGACAAGTGCATAGCAAGGAACAGAAAGTTATATACTTAAAGAAAGGAACAAAATGATAAAGACAGTAGGTATTTACTGGGAAAGAACAAGGAAAATAAAGCAAGAAAGAAAAACTCCTGCCATCTTCTGCTCCTCCTTTCTCCCTTTCTACTTTACTAAAAAAAAATAAAAAAAAAACTTTGCTAGAAACTCCCTGTGTTCTGACTAAGTGTGCTTCTCAGCTGATAAGTATATTTTTGGTACTTTTTAACTGTTCAGAGTTGAATAAAACAATAATTGAATTCAGTTCAGAATACCTTTTGAATAAATTGCATTTATTTAAACTCCATTTGCTTTAATACTGCTACACGCTCAAGTGGGCTAGCTTGCACTGCACTTGAATTGTTTTTAGCGCTGTTTTAGCTACTTTTCTGTAAAAAAATAATTCTAAATTCTAAGCTTGTTTCCTGTCTTTCCTGTAACTAGTGGAGTCCAGATACAGATTTGCTGTATTCAGAACTGTATGTAAGCTTCTGAGCCCACCAGTCCTTTCTGTGTTTGAGGGAAGCCTTCTAGCTTATCAATGGGAGTGGTAAGCACTAGGTAGCCTATCTACCATAAGAGGAGTGGATTCTGGACCAGAAATTGTAGTTTATTGGCCATTTGGGCAGTTTTTTCATATCTTTCAACTTTCTGGTTTAAAAGCCAATGTTTGCACTTGTTTCCTGTCTTTCCTGTAACTAGTCTAGTCCAGATACAGATTTGCTATATCTAGGACTGTTTGCAAGCTTCTGAGTGGTGCCAAAGTCTGCTCTTCAAATTTTCCCTTAGATCTACTAATTCTCTCCTCTCCTGCACTTTTACTAGCTTATTAGTCTAGCACTTTACCAGACTTCTTGTAGCAATTATTGTAGCACACAAGAGTGCTACCAGAACTAAACGTTCTACAAGGAAACAGCTCCAGTACTTATTATTAATGCCCAGGGAACTGACCTTTAGACATGCCTGGAGGGGTTCCAGGCATGTCTAAAGGTCAATTCCCTGAGCTTTCTCCTATTAACTTAGTGAACTTAGGCATCTTAAAACAATGTAGCAACTGCCTCATGTACACTGACAACCCTCTCCTCTTACCTCCCAGCACTCAGACTTGCGAGAGATGCACTTACATAGTCAAATTGGAAGCCACACACCCTCCAGCCAAGACCGGAATAGCTGATTAAGAGGAGAATGTCAACACTTGCCCCACACAGCATGGCACACATAGCCCTCCAGAACACACACCAGCACTGCCTTCACATAAAAACACAAACCGCACACTCACCTTAATGGAGGCTCTCAATAAAAATCTACCCAAACAGCAGAAATACACTTGACCACCACAACACAACACTAATCACAAGACACATAACTCTCCTAAACAGTGTGCCACTCAACCAAAGCCCCTAAGGCAAAACAGCATGCCCAACACACTAGTCATAGGTGACTCGATAGTGAAGGCACACTGATGTCCCACTCACTAGGTTGAATAAGGAGAAAGTAACAGTCAGCTGCCTGTCAGATGCCAGGATCTGCCACATAATGCATGCACTCAGGTCCCACAACAACAGGTACAAATATGACTCTGTCATTGTAGATGTGGGTGTGAATGACCTGAGATGTACCTCCCTGGAGTACATGAAAAGAGACATGGAGAAGCTCTCGGATTATGTAGCCCAGGCAGGTATGACCCTAGCCCTAAGCAGCATCATACCATCACCCAGAATGATACCACAGTACAAGCAGAAAATGATTGATTTCAACAACTGGCTAAGTTTCTGGTGTAATTCTAAGGGGATCCAATATCTGTCTGCCTGGGATGACATGATTAACAGACCTCAATGATTTGCCAGAAATGGCCTGCATCTGTCACCCCTGGGCTTTTGGATACTGGCCAAGGCTCTTGCCACTCCTATAGTGCCTTTTTTAGGTGGTGTTCCAAAGACCAAATTACCACCATAACAGCTACAAAAATGTGCAATCTGAGGGTCATGCTGGTTAATGCTAGAAGTCTATATCTCAAAATGCACTCACTCGAAGCACTCCTTAAAATGGAGAACATCGACATTTGTGCCTTAACAGAGACCTGGTTTAAGGCAGCAGAAAACACCCCTGCACTACTAGGCTATAACTCATTCCACACCTTTCAGGCCCAGAACTTGGACTGAAGCTCCAAAGGCGGTGGTGTTTCCATATTCATAAAGGATGCGCACACCTCTGGACTGGTAGCCCAATATAATGCATCTGAGATACTTCAGGTCCATCTAACATTGGGTAAGACAGCAATTCAGGTCATAGTCCGCTATAGATCCCCAACCATGGAGCACCCTGGAGAATATTAGGGACCAACCTAGCACTTTCATACTGGGCAACTTCAACTACCCCTCCATTAACTGGGAAAACTATTCATGTTCCAATACACTTGCCCAACGTTTCCTGGAATTCATTAATTCCAGTGCCCTGGACCAGCTCATTCTTTCCCCCACTAGAGTTAGCAACATCCTTGACCTGTTCATTACTAACATGGGTGACCTTAGCTCTACACCAATAGTCAACTCCTCTCTGGTTAGATCTGACCACAAACTAATCACCTTGGAACCCCCCCCCCCCCCCGCAAAGGTAAGCACCATGAAAAACTTCTCCAAAGCTAACTTTGGTCTCCTAAAACAGAGGTGGCTAACTTCCATGCAGATGGAGATCAGTTGCATGACCGCCAAATCATACACCAATGCACTGTACGAACACGTACACAAATGCATGGATCTCGCCATACCCAATAGAACCAAGACACTCTCCTCCAAAAAAAGGAAGCCAATCTGGTGGTCCCCTGCCATAAACAAACTCTACAACAGATGGAAGAAACTGATGCGGAATAAGGTGAAGTCCCAAGGCTGAAAAAACTCCCTTATGAGCCTCAACAAAAAGTTGAGATCCCTCATTAAATCCTCTAAAGCTAGCTATGAAAACAGAATTGCAGCAGATAGTAAAGACAACCACAAGGCCTTCTATAGTTATGTAAAGAATCTCACAGCAATACCCAGATTTCCTCTGAGCTACTGCACAATGGATAATGTCACTGTGCCTATAAATCTTGTGCAACGGAGTAATACACAGCCTGATGGTAATGAGCTTCATCAAAATGGACTGACGGCCAGTTCAACCAATGAGATACCATTGACGTCATCAATGTTGGTAATGGAGACGCACCCAAAAGCGATAAGGAAATCTTCGTCTAATGAGGCGTTTTTTTTAACAGAACAAATGGTTGTATATCCAAAATTACCAGAACAAGTTGTGGTGAAGAAACGAGAACGTTCCAGAGGCCGTTCAACACAAAGGAAAAGAGGAAGAAGTCAAAGCAATTTCAGACTTTAAAAATAACTTCTTTAAAAGTTACTGTCAACATGAATTCTGTTATCAATCTGTCTAACACAGAGCTTACAATATCTGATCTAACATTGCTAAATAAGGTAAAACAAGTTGGTACTACAAGTGCTCACACCAAACCAAGAAAAATAAAAGAGCACAGCGTTGCGAGTCCACAGTCTTGATTTAATATAAAAATAATAAAACAAACAAGTTAAGCACTTTCATCAATAAGTATGACTTCTTCAGAACAAACTACCATTGTGAATTATACATTTAAATACAAGTTGCTGGTCTGCCATTGGTTCTAAACCAACCAATTCCATTGATGGGAAAAGAACATACTGAAGCTACAAACAAGACACAATTTAGATAAAATAAATAATTTCATCATAAATGACCATGTCCACATGACATAACCTTAAAATAGTACAAAATTAGTACCAAAATATTACCAAAATATTACCACTTTAACACTTGGTTATAACAAATATTATAAACATTGCTAGATTTGATTTGCCTTCTCTTTGAGAATTGACATTATAGTAATATGCTCATTTAGCCCAGGTGGATAATCAGCAGCTAATCTTAACTGCCACATTAACTCTTTCTTATATAATACATTTTGCCAATCCCCACCCCTTGTTTCAACAGTTACAAATTCAAGAATGCCAAACTTAAAGCATAAATAACAATCACATGTAATGCTATGCTTATATAAAGCATTAGTATCTTTTTTATTTTTGATATCATAGAGATGCTCATATATTCTAGTCTTAAACATTCTCTCTGTTTTGCCTACATAGAAGGAGGAACAGGTGCTGCAGATGGCTATATAAACTACTTTGTTAGAATAACAACTACCACTTTTTAAGAAAACATGACTTTTGTTTTTATTATCAAGGGAGATAGAAGTGTCCTGCAATATATATGAACAATAAGAACACCTCCCACATGGCCTACTTCCATATCTTTTATCATGTTTAGTACTACAACTACTACCTGTCTCTAATAAAGACTTAAGATTGAACCCCACCTTGGTATACTGCACTACATATTTAAATGTATAATTCACAATGGTAGTTTGTTCTGAAGAAGTCATACTTATTGATAAAAGCGCTTAACTTGTTTGTTTTATTATTTTTATATTAAATCAAGACTGTGGACTCACAACGCTGTGCTCTTTTATTTTCATTGCTAAATAAGGGACTGAAATTCATTCCTTGTGCTGTGGATGGTTTAAGTTCTATATTAACTGATTTAAAGCTTTTTGCTAATAATTTGGACTTAAAGCTCATATTTAAACAACAAGGAACATTGCATAATAATGTATGTAAACGCTCTAGTGTCTTTATACCAAACAGCCACCATGTTGTTGTTGCCCTTTCTACTATTTGTGAATGACAGATTAGAGAAATATATAGCAAATGTTCTTTTAGAAAGATGTTCAACTTTCTGGAGCATTTCTCCCCGGGCCTCCACTGAAAACAGGCTCTGTGGAACCTAGTCGGACTTTCCCGGTCAACAAATGTTAAATAAATAAATAAATAAAAATAAAACTATTGATGAATGTACTTCCTTAAAGAAACTGATACAGGATGATAGTATAGTTATAAAAGAAACTGATAAAGGTGGAGCTGTTATTGTTATGGACAAGCAAATGTATTTTAACAGCATATCTTTATTTTTAGCTGATGCTAGTACTTTTAAATGTGTAAGTAGTAATGATGTTTATATGTCTGAGTGTTATTAGCATAACGATATATGACTTACAGCTGATGAATGACATTAGCATAGAGCTTTATCAATATTTTACTGTAGCACATCCCAAACTACCTGTTTTATATGAGCTACCAAAGGCCCACAACAGCTTAGAACCCCCCCATGAGACCAGTTGTATCTGGGAGGGGTTAGGCCACTGAGCCCATCTCAATTTATTTACAGAATGTATTGTCTAAGCAACTTTCATATGTAAAAAGTTATATACAAGATACTGCTGATTTTTTGAGAAGTTTCTCTGGTTGGTTTAACACATATAAATCTCTTGGTACTACAAATACGTTTCTAATGGTGACTCTTGACATTCAGTCACTTTTTACTGTTATACCTAATAGTTATGACACTGATGCCATAAGGGAACTGCTGGTCAAAAATGGGCAATACTCTGATAAATTCAATGAAACATTATGTGAACTACTCCAGTTAGTACTAAATAATCATTATTTTGTTTTCAATTAAAGAATTTACCATCAAATATCTGGCATAGCAATGGGTACTCCCATTGCTAATATATATATATATATATATATATATATATATATATATATACATATATATATATATATATATATATATATACATATACATCTATATATATATATATATATATTATATATATATATATATATATATATATATATATATATATATAAGTATATATATATATATATATATATATATATATATATATATATATACCAACCTAGTACTGGATAAATGGGAGACTGAATTTATATATCATGGCCACATGAATATTCTCAGAATATTAGTTGCTTTAAAAGATATGGGGATGATTTGTTTTTTGTTTGGCATGGTAGTAGGGATGAACTAGATGTTTTTAACTATTTAAACAACAGCATTGAATTTTTCATTTTTCTATGACATGTTCAGATACTAGCATTAACTTTTTGGATGTCAGAATTTTGTTTGATGGCACTGAAATTCAAACTACTGTTTATAAAAACCTACATATAGGAATACATTTCTCCATCGAAACAGTATGCATGCACCACATGTGTTTACAAGTGTCACAAAAGCTCAGTTTGTTAGAATTAGTAGACTTAATATTTCTATAGAAGAATGTAAGAAACAAATGCAGGAACTGCAAGATGAATTTATGGAGAGGGGCTATAATAGGGAGTTCCTAGATATGGAAATTGAATATGTCTTGAGCTACCAGGTTTAAACCAGACTATTTCTTTAAAACCTGTACTAAGGTATAAACAAATGTGTTTGAAATAGAGTTCTGTGCTTCTGCAACTATTGTTTTTAACTAGGATTGATTGTTTAATTGATTAATTAATGGCTGTGTGATTTTTGATAGTATATAAAAATGGTTAGTATGTATTAGTACTTTATACAGTGATGAAAGGTTTGTTTGATCTGAAAGCTTTGTTTTATTAAACACTTGTTCAGTGTCAGCGTTGCGTGGTTTATTTCATACTACCTCCTATACCGAGCCAACAGATATTGCCAATATACTGGCCGACAGATTCAGTGCCAGGGACCAGTGACAATACCAGTAGATTACCAGGCACCCAGTATTACTACTGCACAGGTTAAAACAGCACTGTCCAAGGCCCAGCTCTGTTAGAAATGCTACATCTAAAGAAATCCCAATCCCTCTGCACCACACACTCCAGAGACCTCAACCTCATTACCACAATCAACAGAACATGCTGGAGGGACAGGTTCATAACCCAGAGACTGCCCATGCTATGTAATAGACTTCCCATACATGTCAAGCAGAGCACCTCACTGGCCCTCTTCAAGAGAAATCTTGATGAGTGGATGGGAAATAGAAAATTCACCCCAGGGATCACTCCAGTGGCTTTACTCGACAGAGGCACTGGGAACTAAGGTCGGGTGGCACAATGCCAGGGTAATCCTATGGGCTAGGCTTGTAAAGGCTCCAGGGCCATTAGTCTAGTACACACCTATAAACCTATGAACCTAAGGAAGAAGAAAACTGTCTGCTACTGTTTGCAGAGAGTTTCTGGCAGATATATGTGTGCAGGGGGTGCAAGGAAAGAAAAATTAAATTAAGTATATTATTATAAAAAAGAGTGTTGATGACTGGTATATGCAATAACAGAGAAGAATATATATATATATATATATATATATATATATATATATATATATATATATATATATATATATTGAAATAAAACAATACAGGTTAAAATAGAGCTGTAATAATATGATAGTATTAATGCTGGGAATAAAGTAAAAGATTTAAATGTCCAATAGTGTGCACAACAGAAGTTAGCTAAGAAGTATGACAGCAGACTTTTATGACATGAGCACGAATGGTGAGGTTTAGTAAAAAATTATTAAATCACACACACATACATGTAAATATACATACATATAGAAATATATGGCTTACATGCTTTCTGTCAAATACACAGAATGTCAGTAGCTGTATCATCTGTCAAAAATTGTCAGCTTCTTTAATGGTCAAGTGCAGCTATTACCGAAAAAAAGAGTAAAGTTAAACATTGTTTTGGTAAGGAAATGTATGTGTGGTAGTGCTAAGTAGGGGTGAGAATGTGTGTGTGAGAGTTTGTGGGTTATAGTTAGACTAAGGTTTTGGAAAGGGGATTGCTTTTATGTTTTACATGTTGTATTTATTTTTTATTTTACATTTGTTAACCGGGAAAGTCCAACTTGGAAAGAGCTATGTTTCAGTGGAGGCCTGCGGAGAAACACTTCAGAGGCATGCCTTTGTATTCTGTGTGACATATCACACTTACAAGTAATACTCCATGCAGTTTACATTTATTACTTTTATTTATTTACTTGTTGACGTTTGATTACCAGGAAAGTTTGACTGGGTAGAAGCTCATTTTCAGCAAAGGCCTGAGGAAAAAAGCTCCAAATTATTACAAAACATTTTAAGAACAATAATTTTACAATCTTCAAAAATAAAACAAAAACATCTGCAGTTTAAATAATTATAACAAATTAGACAATATAAAGACACTGGTTAAGAATCATTACAAGTTATATGACAATCATTTAATATTTATGGAACTTTTAGACAGTTTGTAGAGAAATTAAAGGTAAGTTAGCCTAATACAAACAGGAATTACAATATGAAGTGAGGGAAAAACTGGCTTATGGTATATTTAGAGAGAACATCAAGGAAGAGAATTTGATAGAAATAAGGAAGTAAGTGAAGAAGGGGGAGTAAGGAGTTATAAGGAAAGAAAAGGTACTTGCTCACATTTAAGGATCTAGTTTATCCTGGTTTTTAGCAAGAACAGAGTCAGATTTTAGCTAGGAAGTCTTTGAGTGGTTTTGAAAGATGGGAGGGTATTCACCTGATGGATCCAGGTAAGGAGTTCCAGGCCTTCCAGTACAAGTACAGACAATTCCCAGCAGATGTGCTGGGTTTGTAGACAGACAGGAGATTTTGGTCATTGGATTGTAGTAACCAACTGGGAACATAGCTGCGTATAATATTTTTTGTGCTGGACAGGCAGAAGGATGCTGGATAATTTTATAGGTGGTAAGAAGTTGTGTATATGTCAGTTGATGAGGCAGTTCTAACCAATTTAGGCTTTTTAGTGCTATACAGTGGGGAGTTCCGAAAGGGGGTTTTGCGGCTAATTTAGCAACTTTGCTATAGCATTATTCAAGTTTTAAATTTTGTGAAGCCTGGAGGTTAGTGAGGATGGTAGTGTCATAAAGAAGTGTGGAGAGGAGATAAGTAGTGGCAAGTATAATTTTAGTTTTATCGGTGAGAATGTTTTTGGCTCTGTAAAGCACCCCTATTTTTTGTTGAGTTTTTCTTATGCAATTTTGTATATACAGGTCGAACGTAAGATTACCATTCACTATCACCGCTAATAATTAACTATGAGAAGTGACTTCAATGGTTAATGATGTTTACCTTGCAGACACAAGGTGCAGGGTTTGATTCTCACATGGGGTAACTGGCTAGGCTTAACATGGACCACAAGGCAGTTAGCCTAGAACTAACCTATGAACCTATAAGAGAGAGGACTTTAAATTTTGTTTTTTCATGAGACAGGGATTTGGGGGAAAAAGTTATAGTTTGTTTTTTTGGGGGTTGAGCATGAGTTGTGAGTTACAAAGCCAGTGGCTGTTAAAGCTTACTGAGTAATTTTTGGAGGTGTACCATGTGGTCAGATATACAATGGAGTGTGGAATTATATGCATATTGTATTAGGGTGGCCTGTTGTGTGGATGTTTAGAGGGTGTTGGTGAAAAGGCTAAAGAGGAGGGGACCAAGGATAAAGCCTTGTGGTACACCGTTGGTGACTGGGAGGTAGTAAGAGAGTATGGAGTGCCATTTTCTTGACTGATACCTATTGTACAGATACCTTTTGAACCTCAGAAGGGTGGGATAAGAGAAATTAATGGGGATATGTGAAGTAGAAGTTTGCTGCGACAAGCTGTGTCAAAGGCTTTAGAAAAGTCTAGAAATAAGGAAGAGAGTATTTTCCCGTTATCTCTAGCTTTATTGACGGTATCTATATAGGTTAGCAGGGCAGTGCTAGTACTATGGGAAGGACGGAAGCCATGTTGTGTAGGGGATATATAGTCTAGCAATTGTTTTTGAATACATTTTTCAAGTATTTTGTCAAGGTGAGAAAAGATTGTTATAGGTCTAAAGTTATTAATGTCTGTTGAATTTCTTCCTTTGTGCAGAGGATTTATTATTTATTTACTCTTTGTTATCTGGGTGGGTTGACTGGTCCTTGGAAAACTTTTCAGGCATGACCCAAGTGCAGAAGGCACAAAATTATAAGCAAAGGATTAAAATGCAGTATTTTAAAACTTACAGAAGTACACATAATTTGGTTATACAGCTTTTGTACACGCTAAAATCTTCCATTGTCCAACAATTTAAAATCATTTAAAATACCAAGGATTCATGTAAATGCAGTGATACCTGTACAAAAGTGGAAACTTGGTGTCAGGAGATGAAATAGAATTATGGTCTAGAACTGAAGATAGAGTGGAAAGTTATAAAAGTTGCAGATAAAGCAGATCAGATGAAGAGTCGGTAATTAGTGATTAGTGAAGTGGGTATAGTCAATAATGGATTGGACATGGTTCTCTACAGAAGTAGCCCAAGCCATCAATTCATTCGGGATCAACTTCAGCTGGACCTACTAGCTCTGAGCAATTAGCTTGCCTCCAAAAAGCTTCTCTTATGCCTCAACCAAACTAAAACAATGGTCTTTGAAAAGCACAAAAGCCCAAATACCATCCTGATCAAAGACTGATACAATCACATCATAGAAACCTTCCCCACATCCAGACTGGGTATCTGGTTGGGTCACACTCTCAGCTTTCATGCGTATATTTTGAAAATCATACCAAAAAATGAATTAGCTTCTTTTCTGGGCCCTGAAATTATTTTGCTTCCTTTCAGTACCAGTCAGAGCAGCTGTAGGTAAAAGCATCCTATTACCCCAAATGGAGTATCACTTATCATTATTTGCCAAAGCATCTTGTAAAAACAAGGCAAAACTTAATGTGTTTGTATCAAAATTTACTGATTCATAGCTAAGTCACCCAATTTAGAGAACCACTTCGTATTTCTCCAAAATATCAAATGGCTAGCTGTGAAAGAAAGAGCAGACCTCCACTTAGGTTTACTACTTTTTAAACTCCTCCATCAGGACCCCCCCAACTTTCCACTAAGCTACTTAGGAGCCCTTCATTTTATGTCTTATGTAGCCAGTCCAATTCAGGGTCAATCCTCCAAACCCCTAAAACAAAACTCCACTGCACTGACAACAACTTCACGGTACTTCCGTCCAAAGTAAGGAAAGCCCTCCTTCAAACATCACAGAAATCTCCAACTTTGCCAAGTTTAGACTACCTACTTAAACACTTCTTATTCAGACAGAGCTGATTCAAATACTGCAACAATGGACATATCACATGATGCTCATATCACCATCAGATGCAACAATGGACATATCACATGATGCTCATATCAGCTTAGGATCAGCTGCCTGTTTAATATATTTCTCTCACTAACCTACTCATAAGTGTATAGGTAAGTACTAGGTTTGCTGCCCTTAGAGCCCATTTTAAGCCCAGCCAAATTTCCCTTTTTGTTCTCAAAATAACCTATCCCATTTGGTTATAGGTTGGCTTTACCCATCTCACGGTCGATAAATATATATTACCTCTAATAAGAATAACTGGGATCATACCATAGATAATTTGAGGGGATCCATGCATTTAGAAGCTGCCACTGTCCATTAATAGTACACTGAGGCAGTCCTGGGGTAAATGTTCTGCTTCCCATGATCTAAGTTGTGCTTGAAGGAGGACAGGCATGAACTTTGTTTTACGTGGACAGAGAGTCTGTTCCACAGCAGCAGTATCCCTCATTCTGTTGGTGTTTTGGAAGAGGGTATGCCATTCTGAATTACATCATAGCAGTCTCAAAGATACTGATTATAGTAACAGGGCTTTGAGTCTGTCCATGTAGGACATGTTGTTTAGGCCTTGTATCCTTTTAGTAAGATACCTTCATGGGTGTTCCAGTTGTTGCATGTATCGGGACAGATACATGTCAAAGGAGACATTATATTCAATGACTGGCCAAATGAGGGGTGAGGAAAAGGGGACATTATATTCAATGACTGGCCAAATGAGGGCTGAGGAAAAGGGGACAATTATATTCCTAAATCTAGACACAATCCTTTTGCTTATAAGCTGTGCAATATAGAACTGTCCACATAAGTTCTCGATTCCTGAACAATTGGGTTAACTGTTAGGGTGTATTGTCAATATGGTAGTTCCTTGGGGTGGATGACTTCTCAAAGAATACGATAATGCATTTTTTGGCATTTAATTTCACTCCATGATTTTGGCACCAGTTATTTATTTGGGACAAGCCTTCCTGCAGGATGACTAAGTCATTTAGGAATTCAGTGACTGCTGTAGCTTGCAGCCATCTGTAAACCAGTCATCCTGAGCCCTTTGCTATTATTTTTTACTTCAGAAAAGTAGCTGCCAAACAGGAGAGGTCCCAGCACAGAACCCTAGGGGACTCCATGGCTGACTGGTCTCTTTGTGGAGGTAACCTCCCCTGTTTTCATTATCTGTGTCCTATGTGTGAACCAGTTGGCAATTCACTGGGTGACACAGGGGTTTATTCTCCATTTATTTAGCTTTTCTACTATACTGGAATAAGGAATTCTGTCAAAATCTTTATCCAGGTTGAGGTATGTGGTGTGTACCATTTTGCTTTCATCCGTTGCTTTGGTGACCTTTTCAAAAAAATCTATCAGTTTGAGTAAGTGTGACCTGCCCTTAATGAATCCAAAACTGAGATGGGTCCAGTGTTTAGAGGTTCCATATGTTCTGATTGATTAGTTCCATGATAAGTCTTTCCATGGCTTTGCATATGAGGCTGGTTAGACTTATGGATTTGTAATTGCCTGGATCTGTAGAAGGTCCTCCCTTTTGCAGGGGGAATTACTGTAGATGTTCTCCATTTGCTTGGTACAAAATCAGAATAGAGGTTGTGATTGAACAATGTTGTTAGGGGTTATCACCTCAGATAATTCTCTTTCAAAACACATTTAAATACTCTTCTCTTTCTATTGCCTTGTTTGAATCTGTAAACATCCCCTGAGACATACAATTCATGTGCAAATCCAGATGGTTGTCCACCAAGGCAAACACTACCTGTGTATAAGTACATAGCTTGCTGCTTAGGAGAAGTTCAATGCATATACTGCAGCCAGTCTGCCATCATGTCAGTCTCAACTCATGAGGTTGTATCTTGGCATATGTAATGGCTGTAATCTTATTTTCTGTTTCCCTAACTCTGTGATGTTTCTTGTTGCATTAAGCTACCTGTGTGGAGCCTGCCATTGGTCATGCTTGAGCAGTGCTCTGCCCTGTTAAACAAACACAAATAAATAAACAAACAAACTGAATATGCAAGTAAACATGGAGGAAAAAATACATGGCAGGTCATAAAGCTGACTGGAGGAAACAGGGAGGCCTGTGAGCTTGCCATGGGCTAGAGTAAAGGATTCATTAATTTAGCTGACTGATCTTGAACAAGACATTCAGAGGCTGATTATAGAGTTAGACATTTGGGGAGACTATATGGATAACAAATCACTTAGGCAAAGACTAGAGATATGGTTTGAATTTTGATCTCCAGTGGGGCATACAGAAAGTGGGGACTCTGTTAAGCACAATGATTGTGATTTGCTCCCACAGTACATGTGATAGTTCAGATGATCTATATAGTATAGTCTTAGCCAAGCATGAAGATTACCTATAAAGTGTAAAGTTCTTCCTGACCCATCACAAAAGTTACAGGTGAGCCAAATACTTATACAGCCTTTGGTTTTAAACTTTTCTTAGGCTATACCTCCAGGACACCACATGAGTTCTTTAAATGTCTCAGAAACCGCAGTCTTGTTGTTTCTTTGGGATGAGAAGAAGAAGATAAGAAAAGTATGGGCCAAAATTACCTTATTAGCTATGACGTGTACAATAATTCTACATGAATTTGATTTGTATTTCTGGACAGCATAGTTTTAAATTTAACGTACCTTTACTAGATGGAAAATTGCAATGCTTATTGGAAGAATTTACTTGTGGTTAGAGACCTGTTGTTGGGGGGTGCCATTTGAGCTTGATATATGTAGGCAAGGGTCTGTTAGAAACAACAAAAAATACAATGGATCGGCTGTGGATGCCCAAATACTCATATGATTGGCTAAAGCATCTACCTTCTAGGGATTTCTTTTGTGGATATGCATAATCAGGACCATGATCTGAGGATTTAGCTGGGACTAGTCTCCATATTCAAATGTTGGAAGTCTATATTACAATTAGAGAGCTATCCTTCATGAGATAAATGTAGAATTCTGTTTTGTTTTAAAAGGGGAGAGATTTTATAATGTCACCAATCAGTAAATAGATGAAGTTACCAAAATGGCTGATTATCCCATTTTGGCAAACCAAGTAGAATGACTTTTATATTTGAAACTGAAAGAGAGAAGGACATGTTTGTCATCTTTTCATTTGGCTATATGAAATTCTTTTACAGGCAAAACACTGCACTACCACAACCTCAATCTCCAGCGTCCTACTCAACTTAGACAATTATAATAACTATTCTGCTATATCTCCTAGCCTCTTCAATCTTTCCACTACAACCTGTCTTAAATACAGAATACTTCACTGTGATCAACCCTCCCCTCCCAAAAAAAACAAGACCTACTGTCATATGCACCCTTAAGAATTATTCCAAATTTTTGCTTTGGAACTCAAAGATTCACTTGTGTGAAGGCATACACCCCAAACCTGGACCTACTAATTTAAAACTAAACTTCAATACCACCAGCTATTGCAAGCACCATAACAGCCCAGATAACTCCTCTCCTTCAGTTACAAACTATTCCTTCTCTAAAGCAGCTTTTACTCATTATACAAAGACATTTTCCACCAAATCCAGTTCCTATTCACAGACATACCATTCTCTCACTCCATAAAGCACAAATCCAAACAAAAAATTAAGTCTGGTAACATTAAATCTCTGAAGTATTTGTAATAAAATTAAAGATCTACATGCCTATATATCACTCTATATCTCAGATACCCTAGCCATCACCAAAACATGGTTTAAATACAATATAAAAGATACAGAAATACTACCTCCAGGCTATAACATTATGAGAACTCACCGACCCCACAAAAAAGAAGGAGGAGTCGCCCTACTGTACTTCAGCTCCTATAAACTTTCCTCCTATTCCAACTTCATCCACAAATTTCACTCAGTCAAAACACTCATAACACTTTTAAATCTAAACTGTAAAAAAAAAAAAACACTCTGTATTAATTTACATCCCTCCCTAACAACATACTCATACTCAAAGAATTTATCTCCTATGTATCTAGTACTATTACTTACGAAAAGCCATTCTGGGTGATGTCAATATAGACTGGTAAAATGTAACCTCTGACTGTCCCTCATCCTGCATAAATCTATTTGGTCTGACTCAACTAATCACAGCACCTACTACGTACATACAACAAATGCAATACCAGCACAAGTTTTGATTGGATTTTAGTCTCAGACCCCAGTAAATACCCTATCAATGGAACCTATGCTAACTCCCTATGTCATCATCTACCTGCAAAATCACACAGACTTACCACTCATCACCCCAATATCCACCAACTTCATACCAGTCAGGAATCTCACAAAATTTAACAGAGATTTATTCAGCAGTATCCTAAAGTCCTTCATTTGGTCTGTGCTGAAAACCCTCCCATTCCATGATGCACGTACAACTTTTAATACTTTTTAAACACCCTAAATAACCTTGTGCTTCTACGTATAAAAAGAGTAAAAGTAAATCAATTCCCCTGGCTATCCACCCTCACCAAAAACATTATGCGTACCAGAGACAAGGCTTGAAGGGAGTGGGTAAATAAAAAAAACTTTCAGCAATATAGGGAACTTCATAATCAAGCTAAAAAAACAAATATATAAAGATAAGAAACAGTACTATGACCAACTACAAATTAATCATAAAAAAGATCCAAAAAAATTGTGGTCCTCCGTTCACACACTACTCAATCTTGTCTCAAGAAAAGAGCCATATCTCTCTAAAAACCTGCCCCCCCCCCGAAATAGGGAGTCAATTTAAAAAATATACTTTATAGAAAGCATTGCTGTCCTCACCAACAGCACATCACCCTTCCCTATACAAACCCATAACATACTGCCAACAGTCCCCCTCCACTGTCACATTAACCTCTGAAAAATCCAAATCCAAACAATCCTTAGCCACAAATGCTAATGACTTTATACTTTAAAACCTGTAACAATATCTACTATAAAAACGCCTGCTACTTAAACTTAAACCTTACTCCACAGCTGCCGACAACTTCCCACCTGAATACTTCAAGATGGCAGCAGAAACCATATCTTACCCAGTAGCTCTCTTAATCAGTAGATCCACAAAGGAATATTATGTTCCAGACATTTGGAAAAGATATGCACAAGGGAGGAAACTCTACAGAAGTCTCTAACTTTTGTCCAATTGCAATTTTCTACCCTCTCTCAAAAATCCTAGAAAAATGTATCCATGCTCAACTTCTTCACCATCTTGTCTCATAACAACTCTTAACCAGTACTTATCATGGATTCCACCCTGCTCATAGTACAACTATTGCACTGTTATCCTTTTCAGATAATGTAAACAAAAAACGGGACTCTGGCAAACGTACCTCTTCCATAGCCTTTGATACCATCTCACATAGTAAACTCCTTCAGCAACTGCACCATCTTGTCCTATCCCTTCCTTCACTTCAGTGGTTTAAAAATTACATATCTGACAGACAGCAAACTGTTAGTTAGCAACATACTTTCTCTCCTTACCTCCACATTACCACTGATGTACCCCAAGGCTCAATTCTTGGTCCACTTCTCTTTAACATTTTCATTAATGACCTTTATCCCTCTTCTAGGCAAGCATCACTTATATAATATGCTGATGATTCAATACTAATATGCTCACCTGGCACTCTGGGACATGTTGAAATCACATAAGAAGCTTTATGTCTGTTGAAAACTGGTTTCACAGTGCACAATTATAACTACTCCCCCCCAAAAAAAAAAAAAAAAACTACTCGTATTCCTCCCCAAAGCACACCTGAAGGACAAATACAGCTTCAAAATCTATTCACTTAACAATACAGAGATAGAAACATACCTACAAACATACAAACTCTTGGTGTGACAATTGATGACAGCCTCAGATTTGAATACCACATTCAAAACAATATATAAAAAATCACCAGAAACTTGGCATGCTGCAAAGACTAACTTTGCTAAAACCACCCTAGCAACCATTTACCTCCTTCCTTCACTCTTACATGATGCCCCTTCTCCTTACCAACTTGCAGGTATCTGTTAAAATTAAACTGGAAATGTGTTACAACAAAGAAGATAAATTTGCTGTCAATAAACAATACTATACACATCACTGCAAAGCACTTTAAAGTATGAACTGGTTTGAGCTACCCCACCACCTGGACTTCGTACAACTAGCTACTGCCCCCAACATAATTTATAAACCTCATGCCTGTCCTGTACTAAGCTCTATTCTTTCTCCCTGTCAGCCAAGCAGACAATCTTCATTCTAACAATAAACAATTTCTCACCATCTATAAACCTCAAAAAGCAAATGGAAGTAGCCTTTACTGCTACTCTGTTGCCAAAAAAGCAAGCTCCTGCTATGTCCCTGGTTGAACATAAATCTCAAATAATTTTCTACTTTTCTCCAGCCTTATCTGTACAGGTTCTCTACCCACCTCCACTTTCTCATCTTCATCAAGCTGTCCTGCCTTGTTTACCTTTTCTTTTCACCTCCTCCCTATTTATACTAATCTATGCTAATCAATCCCCCTTTATATTTACAATTAAAAAGTTATAGTACATAGGTGCAAATGAAAAACTTAAAAACCACCACAAAACTGCACCAAATGCAATGGGTTAAGTGATGACGCCAGCATTCCTTTCCAAAATCTTTCTTTCTTGAATCCAAGTATAACAAACATCCACAATGGTCAAAATGGTCTAGTCCATTAAAACAACTCCCAGTAAGCTTTAGTGCTTTTCTTCCCTACCAAACTGTTATTGGACTTCATCAGTACATAAAATATTCACAGTTAATCTAAACACATGACTTTTGCATATTACTACTGTAAATTGGAAAAAGGATGCTCTCCAGAATTGTATATAGTGTTTTACTTTGCTTTTTTTCATTATTTTCTTTGTAACATATTTTTAGTGTATCTCTGTGCCTTATAATAGTGTTGATTATTTTTGAAATGTATAATTTTGAACTGTTTTTATGTAATGTGTTTGATTTATTTTTTTATTTTTCTCTGTTAAATGGAGCTTTTCTCCCTGGGCCTCCACTGAAAATGGACTCTTGTAACTCAGTCCTTTTTTCCCGTTTAACAAACATCAATCAATCAATCAATCAATCAATCAATCAATCAATAAACACATTTATGAAGGTCCAATTAGATTGTGGGTAAATGTTTTGCACCTCCAGACAGGTTAAGAAAGTTGGAGAAAACTCTGTCTGATACCAAGATATGCTAAAAAATCAAGAAGCTTTTGGATATTTGCATGGACATGTCATCATAAAGATTTTTTATATATATAAAGTAGAATACAATGTGTTTTCCTAGCTAGTTTCTTAGACTGTTAGAGATGTACTTCTATTGAAAGGTGAAACTGGATCCATATATTCTGGGACTGTAGTGTCCTGGATCAATTTAAAAGAGATCTGCATGTTGAAGTTGATAACTTTAGTTCCCAAATCATGGTCCTAATGTCCTCTTTCTTTCTTTTGGGATTCTGGCAATGGGAAATAATGTGGCTCCAATGCCAGTTTTATTATTAGCATCTAAAAAGGCCATGAGCACTGGAAAATAATAATCACACCATTCTTGATTGGGTCTTAGTTAACAAAGACCCTCACTCTTACCTGGCAGGCTGTTTACCTGACTCCCTCAGCGACCATTCCCCAACCTTCCTACTAAGACATCAAATAAATAATAGTGAACCCATTACCTACACACTTGTTCACAACAAAGCTAATTTCAACCCTGACTCCTTCACCACCTTCCTTCAGAAAATTAACTGGGCACCTCTGAAGTACCTCCACCTAGACGAAGCAGTTCACTTCTTTAACAGAACCTTCCTCAACACCCTTAACTCCCATGCCACCCTGAGAAAAAACAAAATAAGAACTAAGAGCTCCCACTGGCTACAAAGTAACACAACCAGGGATAAAACATGGGAATGCTGGCGCAAAACTAAAAACCCTTCAGATAGACAACTTTTCCTTGAACTATGAAACAAGGTCAAAAAGCAAGTAAAAGCAGATAAAGCCCATTTCTATCAGACATCCCTAAACTCTTCCCAAAGCAATCCCAAGCAATTCTGGCCCACAATTAACTCTATCCTCTGCCCAAGGAAGGTAAACACCCCCCCACCAACCACCCCTCTCTCCACCTGTAGCATAGCTGACTCCTTCAACATACATTTCACAGAAATTGTACTATCCCTAACCAAAAAACACTTCCATACACCAACTCCCCCCACTGCCAACTCAAATCCACCCCTCCCTGCCTTCTTCCTCTCCACAGTACCCACCTCCTACATAAAAGGACTCATTTTATTTATTTAGTTTACATTTGGTGACCAGGGTAGTCCGACTGGATTCATGTCCATTTTTAGTGGAGGCCCTGGGAGAAAAGCTCTACAATAATAAAAATTAATAATAGTGGTAAACAGTAGAATAATATTAAAGAGAGCAAAGGAGACAGATACAATGCAAAGTGATAGAGATAGATACAATATGTCAGATAGGTCACCACAGTAGGAACACTAATATGTATCCAGAAAGTTAATAAAGTGAAAGAAGAAATAGGATCAGTACACACATTTAGAGCACATTAGGGCAACAACCATGCAGAGAAATGTTAGACTCAGCAGGCATGACTGTACATTAAGGTATAACATAACAGATGGGTGGAGTATCAGCTTGCTGATGGTCTGCTAGCTAAGAAAAGACCATAAATTTTAAAATGAGTTAGTCAGGGTTTACGCATGGACAGAGCTAGTTAGCCCTTAAGTATTTTTTGAGGCCTTTTTTAAATAGTGGAAGAGATAGTTCTTGGGTAAGGTTTGCAGGAAGAAGATTCCAAGTTTTACCCACTGAGTTAGCAAACAGAAAATCACCTGCTGTATTATTGGATTTTATGGTTTGGACTGATAGCTTGTTGGACGAACAAAGTGGCCTGATAGCATTATATGGGCTAATAATACTCAAGGCTTGGGGTTTTGTCCAGATGGTTAAGTATTTTGTGAGCTACTGCGAGCTGGTTAAGCTTGAGTACATAAGGAAATTCCAGCCAGTCAAGTTCAGTTAGGTTTTTGCAGTGGTGTGTCCTGTATGCCATACCAGTGGAGAATCTAGCTATATGGTAGTAACAGGAAGATAGTTTGCTGAGGTTAGCTTTAGAGACATTTGAAAATATAGGTGAGGCATATAGGAGAGTGGAGAGGAGATGGGTTTGGGCAATAGCCCACCTAGCATAAGGGGTTAGAAAAGGTTTGACCTTACAGAGGGATCCTATTTTTTTGTTGATGGACTTAATCGTATGGTCTATGTGTGCATCAAATCTGAGGTTAGTATCTATGATAACTCCAAGGAGCTTAGTTTGGTTATCAGGAGAGATGATTGTACCATTGTTAGACTTAACAGTAAATAGAAGAACAGTAGATCTAGAGGTGGGAGAGAAAAGCAACAGCTTGGTTTTGTTGGGATTCAAGAGACGTTGTCATTCAGTTAGCCAGTATTCTATACTGTTAAAAGTATTCTGGGTTAGGGTTATCAGACTGGCTGGTGAGGTGGAAGAGCAAATTAACATGGAATCATCAGCATATTGAATACATTGTGCCTTTGGGATAGTAGTATGAAGGTCATTTATGAAGATAAAGAGGAGGGGACCAGGAATGGAGCCCTGAGGGACTACTAAGGTGACTGGGAGATGTGATGACAGTTTGTCCTGCCATAAGACAGCCTGCTGTCTACCCCATAGATAGGACTGAAACCATTGTAGAGAGTAATCATCCAGGAAGACAGCTTTCAAGGTGTTAAGCAGAAGATGATGGCTGACCATATCAAAGGCCTTAGAGAGGTCCAGAAAGAGAGCAGATGATAGCATGTTGTTGCGATTAAGATTGATGACACTGGTGAATGATAAGAGGGCTGATGTGGTGCTATGGTGTGGATTGAAACTGTGCTGGGACTCTGTAAGAAGTTTATTGTGGTTGAGGTAGTCCATAAGTTGTATGTGGACACACTTTTCCAAAAGTTTTGTTAGAGGTGAGAGAATGGCTATGGGCCTATAGTTGGACAATTATGTGAAATTTTCCAGATGGTTGCCTCGGAAATGGATCTGTTAATGAGGGTAGAGACTGGGATGGTGATGGCATCAGCAGCTAGTTGCAGAAATTCAGCTGGAAGGTGATTTGCTGCTAGGGAAGTGGGTTTAAGTTTTTTGAGAAGGGTTCGTATAAGGGTAGTAGAGATAGGTTGGAAGCTAAAGGAGAAGTGGGTTACAGGAGGCTTTGAGCTATCTGATTTGTTATTTTTGGTGGGGCTGGGGGGGACTGGGTGAGGGTGATTAATCTTGGTAGTCATTAGTTGGGTGGCTAGTGCCTGGATAGTTTCTGTAAAGAAGCTATTAAATGTGTTCGCAATAACCACTGGTGTTTCGTCGAGAGCAACTGATGGGGTGCGAGTGGTAGTATGACCTGGGTGGAGGAGGTTATTTATTCCAGCCCAGAACTTTTGGGGTTTATTTTGATGCGTTTGTTGTAGGTGGGTGTAGTACTGTTTTTTGTCTGCTATGATAGATTTTTTGACGGTATCTGATTAGATCTAACCAGGCCTTATTCCTATTGGACATTTTGGATTTGTGAGTTTAGTTAACCATGGAGCAATTTGAGTTTTGGCACAGATGGTGCGAATAGGGGCATGGGAGTTGAGGATATTGAGGAATTTAGTGTTAAACAAGGCCACAGCCTCATCTAGTGTCAGTCTTTTAAGTTCAGACCAGTTGACAGCTTTTAGATCTTGTAGAAAGTTATCTAGGTTAAGTTTTTTCTGTTTCTTGTCACTTTATAGGTATGATGATGGGTGAACTCAGCTTTGAATTTGATGATGTAGGTGAGGCAAAGATCACTGAGGTCATCAGGTAGTGTGCATGAGTGGTGCATCTGTGGGTCACCATTGATCAGGATCCAATCTAGGATACTACCTTTGCCTTTATTTTGCTCTACCTAGTGGGGGAGGATATGGTTTGATTAAACCCATGGAGATTTAAGAGGTTGCTAGGAGCCTCGGAAGAACAGGTTCCAGTCGATGTTGAAGTCATCTAAGATAATGGTTTCTTGGGGATAGTTGCAGGCTAGCCAGTGTAATATATGTTCTAGGGTGCTAACATTATTTTCAGGGGGAATATAGATGCAGACAATATATCTACTTTTATTATTATTTATTTGCAGTTTAGTGATGAGAATTTCAGCGTTGTTTATCTGCGGAGGCTGTTGAGTGTCACTAGTGACTATGAGGTTGGACTTAAACAATACAGCCACCCCACCCCATTTCTTGAATTTCCTGCCTAACCTAAGGATGTTATAACCTGGGGGAGTTATTTCAGTGTCTTTAGTTGCTGGTTTTAACCAGGTTTCGGTAAGGCAGAGAATATCCGGGGCTTGGTCGGTGAGCAGTGCATGGAGGTAGTGGATTTTATTATTTAGGCTCCGGATGTTAAGATGGCAGGCTAGAAAGGAGTTTGGATACTTATCTAGCAAAGAATAGAGGGGTAGGATTATTTACCTTAGACCCAGTGTTAGGAGGTGTAGCATTGTTAGGGTTTAGCTGGGAAATCTCTGATGTGGATGAGCCAGGGTTAGGGTGGATATGACCATCTTTAGTTAGGTTGGAGTTAAGCTGGGTTATTACTTTCAGTATTTTACTGATAAGCCTTAGATACTGCCTAGGTTTTTGGCTGATATAGCTAAGTCGGAGAGGGTTATGGTATTTGGGGGGGGGTCCCTCCACAGACCTCTCCCCTCTTTCCAAGATACTCAAAAAATGCATCAACTCACAGATCTCCAAATACCTCCTTAACAATAATCTCATCTCTAATACCCAGCATAGTTTTAGGCCACACCACAGCACTACAGCTGCTCTGCTCTCCTTCACTAACACTATCATCCAGCACAAAAATAAAGGCCTCTTCTCCTTTGCTGTATTTCTGGATCTGTCTAAGGCCTTTAACATTGTGTCACACGACCTACTACTGTCTGCTCTCTCCAAACTTTCTTTGTGCACTCCAGCCACCAACTGGATCCACAGTTACCTACACGACTGCCAGCAATCAGTTGTCTGGGACAACAATATATCCCCTCGCCTCCATGTGACCTTCGGGGTTCCCCAAAACTCCATCCTTGGCCCCCTTCTCTTCTCCCTTTTCACCAACAACCTGAACACTGCCACCAAACATGCCTCCCTCATATAGTAGGCAGATGACTCCACCCTCATCTGCTCAGAACTCCAACAGATCACACAAGAATCATTCTCTTCCATTGAAAGCTGGCTATCTAATGCTCAGCTCCTCCTCAATCCAAACAAGACAAAAGTCCCCATCTTCCAACCTTTTAAATCTACCACAAACACCCCCCACTTCAATATACAAGCCAAGGACAATACCTCCATCTCACCAACAGTCCACACTAAACTACCTGGTGTACAGATAGACAACAATCTCAAATCTGACACCCACATATCACTAACAATAAAAAAAGTTCACCAAAAACTGGACGCCTTATCTAGAAACCATCAATACCTCACCAAACCAGCTAGACTTTCTATCGCCAATTCCCAACTAATTTCCACCCTACTGTATTGCATCACCCATACTTACAACTATTAGACAGTCAAACCTAAACAAACTCGAAGCCTGCTACAATAAAACTGCATAATTTGACACTTGTGCCTCCTACCGCAGCCACTACTGTGTCTCCCTTAGCGACCTAGACTGGCTCGAGCTCCCTCAACTCCTACACCTAATTCAACTCACCTTTGCTCATAAACTTATAAACCACCCTCTCAGAATCCCATCACTCCATTCACTTCTCCAACCCCACCACTCTTCCAGACCCCTATGCTCCTGCAACAAAAATCTACTCCAGGTCACCAAGGCCAAAAACTCAGCAGGAGAAGCACTATTTTCCTGCACCATATCCAAGCTCTGGAACAACCTTCCAACTACCCTTCCTGCCCATCTTTTCAAGACTGCTCTTAAATCACACCTAAATACTCACTGGCTCTGTCCTTGCCCAAACCCCGACTAAACAGGCTGTCTCTCTATTTTGTCTGTGTGGGGCCCCAAAAAAAGCTGCTGCTGATTGGGAAAAAAAAAATGAAATAAGTACATAACTAGTACTGCTGTGGTGTGTGTGTGTGTGTGTGTGTGTGTGTGTGTGTGTGTGTGTGTGTGTGTGTGTAAAAACATCACTGATTATTCTTCTGTGTATCAGTTTAACCTGAATGGTGCTGAGATATGGCTAGAGATTGTGTGGATATTACATCTTTAATTTTCATCACAGTCAACCTTTTAAAGAGGTACATGAAGTCATTATAGCTTGTGTTTGAGCTGAGGGCAGTGTTTCAAGACCTCAGAGGTGTACAAGAAGGGTACTTACTATTGTGTAGAGAGGTGGTGTGTTAGGAGCAAACAAATTTGATTTGAATATTACTGAAATCATTCTCACAATCATGTAAATACATACATGTGTGGCTACCTTGACGGCTGGGGTGAAGAAACATGGATGTGTATATCATCATCATATATCAAATATATGACAAAATAATATAAATCTCTGCTTTCATCCAGTAGTACACCAGACCAGAGGGATGCATAGGTGACTTAGTTTTTTTTTAGGGTATGGAGAGGGGAGGTAATTTTCAGATACAAGACTATAAATCTCACAACTCTGGCTTGTTAGCTTACTTTTTGTTTCCACAATTTTCTAATTTGAAAATAATGAAAATAAAGCCTTAGGCAAAATTTTGAAAAAAAAAGAAAAAAAATTACTCTCTATCACTATAAAAAAACGGAACTGAATATTAATTACAACTAGTTCATCCTTCTAGGATTTACTAATCATTACTCTATTATTATTCTTAACTGTAGCTGTTAGGCAATTGTAGTACTGTGCTTTTACTTATTATTATTTTTTTTTCTGTGTTTGTAATTGTGCTCACTACTTAAACATTAACAAATGTGTTCCAGTATTTATCATGTCATCCTCACCACTACTGTATAATCACCTTTGACTACTTTTGTATACATTTATCATGTCATTTATTCTGTGGAGCGTTTCTCCCCAGGCCTCCCCTGAAAATTGACCTGTGTCCAGTCAGAATTTCCCGGTAAATAAATGTAAATAAATACATAAGTAAATAAATATATAAAATGAAGGTCTCAGAGAGTTTCCCCACTGGAAGATGTCAGAAATATAACTGACGAAATATGTAAATGCAAGTGAGCTCTAGCACTGAGTTTGGGGTGCAAGGATAATGTCAGTAAAATACTTCCATTGTTGTTATATTTAGGGCTGTGGTAAAAAGTCCTTGTGTCTACAATATGGAGATTTACAATTCAGAGATGGATCAGTCACAATGAAGAAAGACCTCATTACTGGCTTATTTACATGTCTATAAACCACTGTTAACTGCCTAAAACACAGATTAGCACTTACTGTGGTAGTTAACAGTGGTAGTGGCCACAACATATTAGCCTAGGTACCCCACCCATTCCCTCTCACACACACACACACACACACACACACACACACACACACACACACACACACACACACACACACACACACACACACACACACACACATAACTGTCCCTGTGTTATTAGAATATTCCCACTGTTTACTGTTTCCTGCCTTTGCAAATCATTCATGAATTCAGTCAGTAATTCATGCCAGACATTAAAGGTTCACACTTCATACAGTAGTTTAGAAAGAAGACAGGTTTCATCTGTTTTTTCCTGTAGGTAAAGGTAACAGTCTAGGGTCTTGATGGTAAAGTGCCTCAATTTTTTGGTTTGTTTCCTTTATGAAGATGTCTAAGTTATAATCAAATGGTGTTTCATCATTGAAGATAAGGCAGCCTGTCTGTCTGTGCCCAGCAATGAAAGTAAGAGTTAAACCAGTCAGTAGCTACATTGTTACATTCTAGTATGGTGAGTTTGTAAATGAGTAGCATGTTGTGTTGGATAATTAGGTTGGTGCCTTATAAGATGGTCATTAGTTGATTGTTGGCAATTTGTTGAAGTATTTTAGACAGAGAACTTAGGATGCTTATTGGCCTATATATTGTTTTTTATACTGTTTTGGGATATCTGCCATTGAAGAGTGGCATTAACTTTGCTTGTTTTCAGATTCTTTGGAAAAGGCCCTCCTTTAGCCTTTTGTTTAGTATGATGGCAAGGGCATGGGTAATGAAGTTCACTAGCTGGTTAAGATATGTTGGAGGAAGTGGGCCAGTTAAAGCAGAGTTACAGCCTGCTAGCTTGAGGGAAAATTGTTTTGTTGTATTAATGTTTGCTATGAAGGAATTGGTTGTAGTACTGAATATGTTTTGTGTGGTACTGTATTGTGTAACAACAGCGTGGAAGTAGTTCACAAATTCATTTGCTGTTTTATTGTGTGATGGTTGATTGAGGAATATTTGTTCTAATCGTTTGATTTCTGAGTAATTTGCTTATAGAGTCTATATAAGGCTTTGTTGTCATTCCGGTTGTTATCTTGTACTTTGTTATAAAAAGTATGCTTAGCAATTCTTATATGCTTTCAGCGCCTGTTTCTTGCTGCCTTAACTGCCTTAAAAATATACCCCAAATTTGGTTATAAAAATAAGTGCATTTGCATTTTTATTTCACACTCTGCCCTTTTAGATATTTATTTGTCCTTGGACCATAGCATTCAACAGTCATTGAGTTTTGGATCAATGCGGAACAGAGATTGGACCTGGGATTCAGTAGAGCTTAAGACAAATTAAAACACTTATTAAATCAAATTACCAACTTTCTACCATTAATTGAAAGTAAAATCCACTAAACTATTGTAAGATATAAACATTACATTTCAAAATACATCAGTATATCAGTAGTAGAAGAGAGTCTTGGATCACTGGATATTAAATCTGTAACACCTTGCCCTACTACAAACAGGTGTGTGCAGCTAGGACAGCACTGCAATGTATACAGTGTGTACAAAGAACTGTTATTTTAAGCACAACAGGGCATTATACCTACTGTGTGTGTTTCCAGCTTTCTCTCATGATATCTCCTGAATATTATTTTTATTTTATACAATTGGGGATGAGGTATGTTTCTCTGTTCACAAAGATGTTATTTACATTTTATGAATACTTGTTTGTAACTAAATTTCCTATTTCCATGTCATATGACTCAAATTCTGACTGAAAAGTGCTCTTGGATGAGTTCTCTTATGCAGTTATCTAATGTTAAGTAAAATATAACAAAAACAAAAGGGTGAACCTGGAGCATTGTCTAGGTAAATGATTTTCTCAGCATAACGCAGTTGAGGGAACTGAAAGACTCAAACATAGGACAGCAGGATGATGCTCCTTAGCAGATCAAAACCTTAACTTTCTGCGATAAACTAATAGTGGGAATTGTACTTTGCCTCTACTGCAGACTGAAGGCTCATAGGTTCATAGGCTGGTACTAGGCTATCGGCCCTAGGGCCTATACAAGCCTAGCCATAACAATTCCCTGGCTATTTCTTCCCACACTATTTACTTCCTGGACCCCCGTCTAGCAGAGCGACTGATGTGATCCCCGGGGTGAATTTCCTTTCTCCCATAAATTCGTCAAGGTTCCTTTTGAAGAGGGTCAAAGAGACGCTCTGCTTGACATGTATGGGCAGTCTATTCCAGAATCTGGAGAGTCTTGGGTCAGAATCCTATCCCTCCAGCAAGTTTTGTTTATTGTGATGACAAGGTTTAGATCCCTGGAGCATGTGGCTCTGAGGGACTGGGATTTCTTTAAGTGTAGCATGTCTAACAGCTCTGGGTTTGACATGGCATTATATGTTAAGCAGAGATCGCCTCTGAGTAGATGATATGTGACAGAGTACAACTGGAGTTTTTTAAGGTGGTCAACACAGGGCATCTGCTTTAAGCATGTGATTCTTTTAGTGAGGTATTTCTGCGGCCTTTCCAGTTGTTGTAGGTGTATTGAGAGGTACATACCAAATGGGGCATTGTATTCTATAATGAGTCTAATGAGGGATGAGTACAGTGCGAGAATGACCTCCTTTTTTCTGAATGAAAAGCCCTTAGTGATGAGGTGTGCCACATAGAAGGATTTCCTGACTGTTGTGGCGATGTGGTTATCGAAGGTGAGACCACTGTCCACCTGTGTTCCTAAGTCTCTTATCCTACTTTCGGTGTTTAGTGTACTGCCACCTATGCGGTAATTCACGGGTACATGTTTTTCCCAAAAGGGGATAACAATACATTTCTTGGCATTGAGCTTGAGCCCATGGCTATGGCACCAAGCATCTGTTTCTGTAAGGCCCTTTGCCCTTTTGTAGAGTATCCACATCATTTAGAGATTCAGTAATGGCTCCCAGTTTGCAGTCATCTGTAAACTTTGTTAGCCAGAGTCCCTTAGTATTGGCCTGTACTTAAGAGAAGTAGATGCCAAACAAGAGTGGTCCCAGGACTGAACCCTGAGGTACTCCACTTGTCACTTGTGTGGAGCTGGATTTGGAGGCAGCTACTTTTACAGTCTGGGTTCTGTCAGTAAGCCAGTTGGCAACTCATCGAGTGACGTAGGGATTAATGCCCAGCTTAGTAAGTCTATCTATGATTCCAGAGTGGGGGATGGTGTCAAAGGCCTTGGTGAGGTCCAGATAGGCTGTGTGGACTGCCTTACCCTCATCCACAGCTCTGGAGACTGATTTGAAGAAGTCAGTCAGGTTCAGGAGACAGGATCAGCCCTTCACGAACCCAAACTGGGTGGGGTCCAGTGTTTGAAGGTTGCCAATGTCTTTGTTTATAAGTTCCATGATAATACGTTCCATGGCCTTGCAGATCAGGCTCATCAGACTGATGGGACAGTAGTTCTCGGGATCCAAGGTGGATCCCCCCTTGTGAAGTGGGATAACTGTAGCTGTGTGCCACTCAGTGGGCATGAAGCCTGAGGTGAGGCTATGATTAAACATGACACTTAGGTGAGGTGCCAGTTCATTTTGTAGTTCATGTAGTACACAGCCCGGGATGTCATCTGGTCCCATGGATGCTGTATTCTTAGCTTTGTAGAGTGTGTTTTTTTACCTGTGTGGCTGTTATTACCAGAATCTGGCAATCTTCTGGTACTGAGATGGGCCATTTAGGGGTTGAGAGGTGGGTGAAGTTGGTACTGAATTGATCTGCCAGGATACTGGCAATATCCTTGGGATCAGTATATTTAATGCCATTCTGTTGTAGCTCAGAGCAGATCTGAGCATTGCCATTTAGATTCTTGACATAGTTATAGAATGCCTTTTGGTTGTCTTTGGAATCTTTGGTAATTTTATTTTCGTAACTAGCTTTGGGGGATTTTATGAGGGATTTCAGCTTCTTACTGAGGCTGGAAAGGGAGTTTTTGCATCCTGGGATTTTCCTATTTTCTGCAACAGTTTCTTCCTTTTGTTGTAAAGTTTGTTTATAGCAGGGAACCACCAGATTGGCTTCATTTTTTTGGAGGAGAGCATCTTGGTTCTATTTGGGATGGCACGATTCATGCATGAGTGGATGTGCTCGTACAGTGCCTTAGTGTAGGACTCAGCAGTTGAACTTTCAGTTTCCATCTGCATAGGTGTCATGAGGTTTGTCACTTCTGACTTGAGTAGCATGAAATTGGCTTTGGAGAAGTTTTTTATGGAGGTTTCTTTACTGGGGGATGGGATGTGGATGTTAAGGGTGATTAGCTTATGGTCTGATCTGACCAATGAGGGGGTGACCATAGGTGTGGTGCCTCGATTTCCCATGTTGGTAATGACCAGGTCTAGAATATTGGATCTCCTGGTAGGACAATGGATTAGTTGATCCAGGGCATTGGAATTTATGAATTCCAAGAACTGTTGGGTAAAGGTGTTGGTACACAAGTAGTTTTCCCAGTTAATGGCAGGGTATTTGAAGTCACCCAGTATTAGGGTGTTTGGTTATATCTTAATATTTTCCAGTATGTTTAGAAAGATGTAGTGAGACTCTTGGGGCATGGTGAGGGATCTGTAGCAAGCTACAATTTGGATTGCAGTCTTTCCTAGTGTTAGTTGCACCTGGAGAATTTTCGATGCATTGTGTTGGGCAACTAGCCTGGTGGTGTGAGTATCCTTGATGAATATGGACACTCTTCCATCTTTAGTGTTTTGATCCTGGTTTGGTGGCTGAAAAGTGTGGTAAGAGTTGTAGCCTAGTATTGCAGGGGTGCTCTCTGGAGCCTCGAACCAGGTCTCAGTTACTGCACAGATATCAATGTTCTCCATTTTTAGGAGTGCCTCGAGAGAGTGCATTTTGAGGCTTAGACTTCTAGCATTGAGTAGCATTAACTTCAGATTTTGCATGCTTGTACCTGTTATGGTGGTGGTTTTGTCCTTTGAACTTTGCCTAAAAAAGGTCTCATCTAAATCAAACATTTGGTGTAACTTATGTCCTCTTATTACCTTGCAATAAGTCAGCTGTAGTTTAACAGGAATCTTGCTTTGTTTGACTTGCATGAATATTGGACCCTGCTTTGTGCATCAGATTCCTGCTAATTCTGCTCATCTATGTGTGCTGTCTTGATAGCTGCCTGCTGTGCTGTTGAGAAGCTGAGTCTCCAGCACTGATCTGACTGATGCACAGTCTCAGCTGTGCCATAATTTTCTATTATCATGCATATAATCCACAGACATGGCTTATCCTTCCTTATTTTCCTTCACATTCACTTTCATGTAAATATGGAAGGGTATTTCATGTCTGTGCATCACATACATACATAAATACATACATACATAAATGTGTATGCCACACTACAATGACTTTGTGTTTAATGGAACTGAGGAAGCATGGTTGTCCAGACACTGGACTTTATCAGACTAAAGACACGTTAAAAATACTCATTATATACACACATCTATTAATCATGTGATAGATTTCAACCAATGAACACCATGACCTCAGCTTTCTACTATGCAATTCAGGTTTTATATTAATTAACTCAAAATATATGTGCCTCAATTTCCATTTGACATTGCATTTCCCTTCTCTTTAAAATTGCTTCAGTATCCCCCATAGCTAATGATAACTTATCAAAAACAAACAAAACATGTATTTCTGTAAATATCCTAGTATTGTCACCTAGGAGCATTGTTGAACAGCGTTATTTCACATTCCTAGGCACAACAGATGACAGGAATGGCTTCTCAGAGAAAAAGTTATTTTCTAAGAAAATTATGAAAATGTGCCTTATGTTAAGAATTATGTTAGTAACTTGAAACAGAAGGAATTTATATGATATCAAATGAAAACATAAACAATGCTGTAAAACTTTGTACTGATAGTTGGTGTCTGCACTGCTTTGCAAACATTGTAAAAAGTGGAGTGACATCTAAAAACCTGCTTTGCAACAAGATGAAGATCACATCTGTATGAATAAAAGTTATGGTTATAGTTGGAATCTATCTACTATAGTTAGATAGTAATATTTGTTTATATTATAATAATACAGCTTACATATCTTCTACTTGTGCAATGTAAAATCATTATTGTAATATCATTGTTGCTAAAAGGAACTTGGCTGAAGAAATGTTGTATTTTATCTTTGTTGAAATATTTATAGCTTTTGAAATGTTTACATTTTTTGGTGTAAGAGTCATGGGGACAGCCATAATAGATATGGACATGCCTGATGCCAGTGTAGCACTGGTGCCTGACAATGATGGTGGCCTGTGCACATCTTGATGGTACAAGTTGAAGCCCCAGTGTTCTTTGTTCTGAGGTATTCATTTAGTGGTTTATATTTGGGAAAAATCATTTTTTATCTGTCAAAACCCCCCGACCATCAAGCCTCACTCCACTAACCTCTGTAATGACAGCTTCTTTCCCCAGGTTGAAAGCCATATGGCCCATTTGCTCCCCCTGCAGTGAGAGCTGAGTGAGTCAGGAGTGAAAGCTATCATTCACATGGTCCTCAATCTCACTCCCTATAGGAACCTGTGACTTTAACTATTGTTGTTTGCAAAGAACATATGCACGAAATCACACATACCAGTCCCATGCCCTTGTGGCACATATCTGTGCAGTGCAAAGCCAGTATGGCTCGTATAGCTGCAGCTGTATGCCTACATACCCAAAGAGGGAAGCCAAGAAATGGAAAGGATTATCTCTGTCTTTCCAGAATAGGTAAGCTGGCAGTGGCAGCTGTAAATTTCCATTTTTTTCTCACCCAGTTCCTCCAGTGTCCAAATTGCCAAACAGACAAGAGCTATCTGGTGGGGTCTATATCACTTCATTGAAACCTTAATTCCATGAATGCCTATTAATTGAAGCCTAATTCTTGGATACCCTTTCATTGAACATTTATATCATCAACACTTTTCCCCAGGGAATGAAACTACTTGGCCACAAGAGCAATCGTAACAAACAACAGATTATTTTAAACTCATCAAGGTGGGAGGCTTCATCCCCTCACCCCCACAACATGGGGGGGGGCTCTGTTCCCCCTCCTAATTATATATACCAACTCTGAGATTGCACTACAGTGGAGGAAAGGGCAAATTTGTACTAACAGCCTACTAACTCCCTTATCTAGTTAAATGTTTTGATGATGTAAACATTCAGTGAAAGGGTGTTTGATGATTAGGGTTCGATGAATAAGCGTTTTTGGAATTAAGCATTTGAGGAAGTGATAGGAACCCCTATCTGGGCCATAGGCAGGGATTTATCACTCTATGTCACAGAGCCAGGCAGTAAAATGTGGTCTTGTGGGATTTTTAACTTCAAGTACCTGCTTCAGATATAAACCACTTGGTTAGTGTCATATCTCCTCACAGAGCAAGCACATATGAGCAGCATTAATTAGTTTCTATCAAAATCTTCCTTTCAGCAGTCCCATGTTCAGTTATTATCTATTCTGCTTGGCAAGATTAGTAAAAATAACAATAAAACTGTGTGGGTGTTTAAAATGAATAGCAAGCACTGTCATTGACAAGCAAACTGTACAAGCTGGTTTATATTGTTTGTTACAAGGCATTTTATTTTGTAAATACAAAGGCAAAGTCTAGCAGCATTCCTTGCCTTCTTAATCACATCTTAGAATATCTGCATTCTTTACTAAACAATAAGGAATACAAGGTGAGGCATTGTATTACAACCCTCTTAGGGTGAGTCATGCCATGATACAAATCCAGAATTTATTATTGCATAAAGAATTATGTTAGCAGTTACGTTTGGATGTTACAAGTGTAGGAGGTTTAAATGAAGCAGCATCTATTACTAGTGAACTGAAATATAAGGCTTCTAAACTTTGAGTTTTGACTGTACATTTTAAAGTTACTTTTTCTGCATCCTATTTATTTGGAGTAATCATGCCGGAATGCTACTTTTACTTTCAAAGTGGATCTTTTAATATTTTCTTGTTTGACTTGACAGTGGTTTTCAGTGTTACAAAGTTTTACTATTGTTTTTAAACAGCACAAGTTATTTTAAATTACACAGGTCACTTTAAGAATTTTGGTGGTCTTCTTTGATACATTGTGTTACACACTTCCTGTTTGATATAAAAAAGTGCTGTTTTAGGGTGTTCTCATGACATTACAGCCTTTTGAGATCGTTTTATTTCTTTCTGAAGATGTCTACAATAAGTTAGACAAAAACGCTAATATTTTAAATGTTTTTTTCAACAAAAGACATACTTGGAAGCATTTGGCTGTCTTGATCATTTTGGGTTTTGAAGGATGCAAATCCAGGTGCCCGATCCCAACTCAGAATGTGTTACAGATTAATACATAACTAGGAAGTGCTTTGTCACTTTAATGGTATCACTTATTTTTAACAATGGTGTATGTAGTCATTTACTTGTGAAATGTTTATTGCATTTCAGGTAGAATAGCAAAGTGAGTATTTGACTATATGTTGGCATGGTATAATGCATGTGCTGTCTTTTGGGAAGCTGCAGATCTTGGCATTTAACAAAATGTATTCTAATCACTTAAAGAGCCCTCCAATACTTCACCTAGCTTCAGTGACATAAATTATGACATGCACACAAAGAGTAGTACAAACTATCCATATGTGTCACCATGTTCATGATTGTGCACATGTGCAGTACAACCAATAACCATCTCTACTGATCGATATCATTACAGAGTGGTGGAAACACCAATGAGTACATATTATAAAATGGTATTTAAAAAAAGTAAGACATGACCTACCTCCCACAATCAAACAGTCCAATAACAAAGACATTTTCAAGCTGAACCTTAAACAATTTATAGCTTGGTCCTGGCTTTGCTGATGTATATCCCATGGATATCCTAAATAAAACTCGTTCTGCCTACACTATCTTCATATCTCTTCTATACATACACATTGACTCATAGCTATTCTACATATACCCGGCATCGTACACTATCATCTTAAGCTGCTTCATATTTACCCACCATTTCTCACAGACCACCCTAAACTCTCTCTCCTCCCTCCTACTGTCTTATGCTTTTCTCTCAAACTCCCTCCCACTACTTTCCCTCCAGATCCTTCACTCTTTTTTCAACCTACTCAAACTTTAACCACATTCCACTATCCTGACCAAACATATCCTCTTCCCCCTATCCTCTTACACTCTTAATTAGTCCATATTATATCTGCACCATTACATAACTTAAAACTTTCACACTACTAATATATTTTATTATATTTTTATTTTTTTTGTTTTACATTTGTTTACTGGGATAGTCCAACTAGACACATGTCTATTTTCAGCGGAGGCCTGGGGAGAAAAGCTCCACATGAAAACAAAAGACAATCTACAGGTAGCTTACATAAAGTTAGTTTACATACATATAGTTTACATACAAGTAATATACATTCAAGTAGTCCTTAGTCTTTATGGTTATTACATTTGTAAGATTGTACTGTACACAAAGTTACAATGATTGACTCATTGGTTGTAAAGGTGTATGAGATTTGAGCTTAAGTACAATATTCCTAAGTTAAGCATCAGAACATTATCACACCTTGTTAACCTTAGGAAGAAGAGGTATAACCACACTATATGAGAACTACAACAACATCTCATTTTATTATAACACAATGATTTACCTAGGAAATAGGTGGGGAGAAATTGGATAGGATGGTTTTGAGTTACCTTGTATATGAAATGCAGCAGTTTGAGTGCTGTTTAGTTTGAAGAGGCCTAAATAATAAGTAGGACTAGAGGTTACAGTAAATGTCGATGATGCTAGTGTTAGAAAGTGAGGTTAATCAGGTGCCAAACAAGGGCACAACTACTTGTTTAATAGTTGATTTTTTAGGGTTGTTTTAAACTGGACAAGAGATATAATGGATGTAATATTGTCTGGTAGTGTATTCCAGGTTTTTCCAATATAATTTATGAAAAGGGAGCCCCCTGCTTGATTTTTGCTTATGCCGATTTATTTATGGTGTTTGTTAATGGATCTTAATGTTGTATTAGTGGCATAGGGCTGAAGTAAAGTTTGTAGGGCAGGTAGTTTTTCAGGTTCATATAGTATTTTGTGGGCCATAGTTAACTGGTTGTAATGAAAGAGGTGTGGGAGCTCTAGCCAGTACAGTTGTTTGAGAGCCACACAATGGTGGGCTCTAGCAGGTAAGTCTGAAGCGAACCTGGCAGTTTTATTGTAGCAAGATTCTAGTTTAGCAAGCTCAGATTTCTTTAGGTTTGTGAGTATGTGGGGCTGCATATAGGAGAGTATAGATTAGGTGGGACTGGGCAATGGTAGCTTTAGTATTTTGGGTGAAGTACTGTTTGTTCTTATATAGGGCTCCTAATTTTTTTTGTACTTTTTTAACTGTTTGTGAAATATGAATGTCAAATTTTAAGTTGCTGTCAATTTTGACACCTAAGAGTTTGGTATGTGGAGTTGGGGACATTATGATATTGTTTAGTGATGTAATGTTAAAGGTATTAGAGATTAAGGTTGATTTAGTGGGTTGGAAATTCATAAGTTTTGTTTTTTTGAGGTTTAATATTAGTTGGGTGTTAGTAAGCCAGGTTTCAACTGTTAAGAAGGATTGTTGAGTTAAGGTGTGTAGTTCTGTAATGTGGGAGCTGCACATATTACTGTCAAATTATCTGTATATTGGATGAGAGAGGCTTGAGGGGTTGTGGTGTGAAGGTTGTTTGTAAATAAGGAAAAGAGTAGTGGACCTAAGATCAAGTCTTGGGGGGATATCTTGTGTCACAGGTAATAATGGTAATAAGGTCTGTTGCCAAGAGACTGCTTATTGTCATCCAGTCAGGTAGTCCTGGAACCAGGCAAAAGTGTTTTGGAAAAAGTTTAGTTCGGAGAGTATACTTAGGAACTTGCTATGGGAAACCATATCAAAGACTTTTGATAGGTCAAGGAAGATAGAGGATATGTAGTTGTCCATATTCCTATGATGGTCGATAGTGTTGGTAAAAGCCAATGAGCGGTTGATGTACTATGATGTGGTCAAAAGCCATGCCGGGTGTTAGTTAGTAGTTTGTGGATTTGCAGGTAGTTAGAAAATTGCATATGAATGACACTCTCTAGGATTTTGGAAAGGGGGGATAATATTGCGATGGGACGGTAGTTGGTGAGTTCAATGGATGTTTCTCCTTTATGAAGAGGTATAATATGAGAAATTTTCCAGATGGTAGGAACTCTGTGTTCAGCTATGGATCTGTTGATGAGAATGGATATGGGATAGGCTATACCCTCAGCTGTTAGCTTTAGGAACTTGGCAGGCAAGTTATCTACACCTAATGTGGTGGGTTTTAGCTTCTTAATTAGATTTTTTTTCTCAATTTTTTTTATTTTTCAAATACATTTGAATGAACTCCATAGTATTTATACATAACATCTTAAATAACTACATACACTATTTACATTAGCATGACAGTTACTTTATAAGTATGTCCAATCCATTATCAGAGTGTCTGATCAATTATTGTATAGTGTCAAACAACAATAAGACTTTTCCACAAGGGTTGTTGATAAATGCCTTTGGATAAATTCTTAGTTCTGTAATATTAATTTCCAATAATGCTGTGGTCTTCAGGAGGCTGTAGAAGTCTTCCAAAGTTGGTATTGTGTTTATATTCCATCTTATTTTTATACACAACCTTGAAATTACAAGTATAGTCCATACTAGATACATGTTTGACCTATTCAAATGTGGACTTGTGTTCACATTTAATAATACAAGAGCTTTAGTTAAATAAAATGATTCATTAAATAAAACTTGTAGAAAGTTATTAATACTATGTATTCCAAAATGGCTTAATTTTAACACAATCAAAGAAAATGTGGTTCCAATCTGCATTGTGTACTTGCTCACATCTCGAACATATTCCTTTTATGGAATAACTAATTTTACTGATTCTGTCTGGGGTTAAGAATGCTCTGTTCAAGCATTTCCAATTAAAAACTTTCCAGTATTCAGTAAAGGATATATATTTTATTGATAATAAGATATTTGTTTTAATATCTTCAGTTAACTGTATTGAGTGTCCTTTTGTTATATATTTCCAATATGAGGTTTTGGGTGTTGTTTTATAGTTTATCAATATTTTGTAAAATTTTGAAATACTGTTTCCCATGTCAAAGTCATTATATATGATTTCATATATGTATTTCATAAATTTAGGTATTTCTTTAAATGAAGAAATGTTAATTATTTTACTTAAATCTTGTGAATATGACAGAATACTCTGTAAAGTTAGCCAGTCCTGTTGTGGAATTTTGTATGTTGTTTTTATTACTTGCATATCTAAAACTTTTAGTTCTTTGATACATTGGAGCCAACAAACAAATCCTTTCTGTTCCCAGGAATTAATAATTTCTCTATATATTTTATTTGGAAAGCTCTTTGTGACTATAAATGGTGTTAAAAGATAAAATTGATTTTTAAATCTATATTTGCATTAATAATTTTCCTAAATGAGTCAATATAATAATTAATCATACGAGTTTTAGTGAGTTTAGTTATTTTATATTGCATACTAATACATATGTGCCATGGCAAATTGTTTTTATCTCTTTGACATTTTTTTGTAAATCAAATTCATGTATTGATATTACAGTTAGTAATTCTTTCCAGTTTGCAGAGTAATCTGAACTTATCCAGTCTGAGATTGGTTTAGATATTGATGCTTTTATATATGTTTCCATATCAGGAAAGTTTAATTCTCCCTGTTTCCATGGTCTGATATGATGTATTAAAGCTATTCTGTTTCTTTTAGGAAACCATACAATTTTATTAGGCATGGTAACAGTTGTATTGCCAAAGCTATATATAGGATCTTGAGCAGTAAAACCATTTTTATTAAATGTAGTTTATCTTCAAATATTAATATTATTTTGTTCCATTTTTCCACAAAGATTTTAATTGTATTGATAATATTATTGTACTTTTTTGAGACTAATTCATTATTATCCTTGCATAACTCAATTCCTAGATTTTTAAGGTAGATTCATGTTTCTCTATGATGTGATCCCCCTTAGTCTGCAGTTCTTTTTTTTATTTAAAAATAAAAATTTTGATTTTGATTTATTGAAATGGAGTCCTGAAGTCATGTGAAATTTGTCAATTAATATATCTAATACTTCTAATGTCTCTTTTGTATTAGATAATGTTAGCAATATGTCATCATCAAATAGCATTACGTTAGAATTGTATTGTTCATAAACATCTATTCCTTTGATTTTTTTTATATTGTTACGAATTGAATCTGTCAATATTTCAATAACCTGAGCAAATAGAATCGGTGACATGGGACATCCTTGTTTAGTGCCTTTTGTTATATGTATAGATTCAGAGGTAAAAGGACCTAACTTGACATACAATAAATTATTTGTATATATATTCTTTAGGAGATGAACAAAGGATGCGGGAAATTCAAATAGCATTAGGATTTTAAATAAATAGTCCCTATTTAGGGAATCAAAGGCTTTCTCTATATCTAGCCAATTATGAGTGTTTCTTTATTTTCTTTATTAACATAATCTATAAGAGAAATTATCCTTTTAATATTGTCACGTGTGTGTCTATGATATATAAATCCAGTTTGATCATTATTTATTGTTTTGGATAATGGTATTTTCATTCTCTTAGTTAATATTGTTATAAATATCCACAAACCACTATTCAGTGCAAAACCAAGAAATAAAAACCACAGTGGCAAGGAAGCACTAAGAGCTGAACAAAATATTTAATGGATTATGTGCTTTCATCAGTCCTTTCACAATAAGTTCTTCAGAATAACACTTCAAAGTAAAAAGCACAATATAAAGCCTTACCTACAAGTAATTATACATCTAATTAACCAATTAATCTATGAACCCCTAACTACTAACATTTAAAGTGACAAGTGCATTTTCCTATCTAAGCAATGAAGTGCAATACTAAAGTGCATACAAAATTGCATCTATAAAAGGTATTACCATGCTAAAAACATCCTAACAAATAATTTTCTTTTTCAAACAAGACCATACATAAAATTGTCATAAATATCTTATAGTCCTTATTTAATAATGATATAGGTCTATATGAGGTACAGTGGTTTGGGGATTTGTTTTCCTTTAGGATTGGTGTTGTTGTGTCTTTCGGCTTTTCCCGGTTAGGGGTCGCCACAGTAGAACTCTGGTCCGCTAATGATTGGCAGAAGATTTTTATGTACCGAGTTGCCAGCCCTGATGCACAACCTTCAACGAAGGTATGCCCATTCACGCATGTCTCTACGCAGAAGACGCTCTAGCTGAGAATCGAAACGGACAGCGTCTTACTGTGAGGCGACAATGTTACTGCAGCACCACCACCGATTGGTGTGATTAAGGAATATTTCCAAGAAGGTGGGATTAAAGCTTGTGACTGAATTTCTAATAGAGTTTTATGGAAGAGGGATAGTATCTTTGAAGGAAAAAGTTTATATATTTCCATAATTATGCCATCTACATACCTCTCAAATGTACCGAATTTCTCGGTTTTTACCAGTTTTGAGGTCCAAATAATGGAGTGCTACAATTCCTGAGTGGCACCCCTAATGAAATCACAGCATGCAACATTGATTTTTTTGACTTATAGGATCCACTCTGTCCATAAAGAAAATACTGAGAGTTTGTTGAAAATATTAACCATTTCTAATTTGTTATGGGCTGCAATGTTTTTGTAATGATGTGTAAAAATGAATAAAATATAGTACTGGTAGCAACAAAGTAAACAAATAATGCTTTCATATTTCTGTAGTAAAATATTTTAAGGAATTAAATTAATTTATATTGAAATTACATCTAAGTGAAGACTGGAGGTATGGATCTATTAGCACACAGGTATGGATGATTACTGCCTGTGGCTATAGGAGGCAGATGGGAGCAATGTGAGTGGCAGGGTACATTTAATTGTATTTTTATCAATATTTTTAAACCTGAACATGCCATTTGTCCACTGCTCTAACAGACCACAGTAGCTACATATGTTGCTTAGTTTGTGACTTGTATCTGTGGTATTTGAGGTATAATGGTTACAGTATGTTTTGGTCAATCATACCCATCTCAAGAAGCAATGGAACTCTCTTTTTTTAGATGCACTCACACAGGATAAAGAGCTACTCTGGCTTCATGATGCTTGAGAAAGAAGCAATGAGTTAAGTCATAGAACTGCCTTAGTCTTCTTGTCTACTGTATGTGTTGAAGTAACCGGAAGTCTGTTCTAGGTCTGAATATTTTGGTTTAAGGAGAGTAATTGAGTTTTTTCAAAGTTTTTACGATTTCATAATGTATATTTTTGCCACCACCATGGCATAGAGGGATACAGCTGTGACTGCAGCCCTGGTGACCTGAATTCAACTAGCAGCTTGGTCATCTGAGGCACTGTCAGGAAAGAATGGGCATGCCCATTTGGGCATAGGAGGGTGTGAGGGTATGCACATAAATGCAGCTTCAAGTTCATAGGTTCATAGGTTCGTACTAGGCTATCTGCCCTAGGGCATTTATAAGCCTAACCAGAGTGTGTGTGGCTTTCACCACCCCTTAGGATGAGAATACTATGTCCATTTAAGATTTAGTTTACTGTGCCTCTGTCTAGTAGTGACACAGAGATGATCCCCGGGGTAAACCTACGATCTCCCATCCACTCATCAAGATTTCTCTTGAAGAGAGTTAGTGAGGGGCTCTGCCTAACATGGACTGGGATTCTGTTCCAGAGTGTAGGGAGACTCTGGGTTTTGAATCTGTCCCTCCAGCACGTCCTATTTATTTCTGTGTTGAGGTTCAAATCTCTTGCTCTCGTGGCTCTGATGGATTTGGATTTTCTGAAGTGGAGCATGTCCATTAATTCTGGATTGGACATGGCCTTGTACGTCAGGCATAGATCACCTCTGAGTAGGCGGTATGCGACTGAATAGAGCTGGAGTCTCTTCAGCCAGGCAGCATATGACATATGTTTGAGACCCTTTATCCTCTTGGTGAGGAACTTTTGGGGTCTTTCCAACTGCTGCAGGTGTCGGGTAAAATACATCCCAAATGGGGCATTGTACTTAATCATGGGCCTGATAAGAAAAGAGTACAGGGGCACAATGACCTCTCTTGATCTAGATGTGAATCCCTTCATGATAAGGTGGGCAACATAGAAGGTCTTCCTAACCACTTTGGCAATGTGAGTGTCAAATGAGAGGTTACTGTCAACTTGGGTCCCTAGGTCCCTGATTACCTCTTCTGTACTTAATGGATTACCACCTATGTGGTAATTTGTGGGTACCTTGTTTTTCCCAAAGGGTATGACTATACATTTTTTGGCGTTCCATTTAAGGCCATGGCTCTGGCACCAATTATCCATTTCTATGAGGCCTCTCTGAAAGATGCTTGTGTCCGCTGGAGTATCAATTATGGCGCCCAGTTTGCAGTCATCTGCGAACTTTGTCAGCCACAATCCTCCTATGTTTGCTTGCACCTCGGAAAAATAAATGCCGAACAAGAGGGGTCCTAGGAATGAGCCCTGTGGGACACCGCTTTTGACTGGCTTAGAGTCTGACATGGCTCCAGCAATTCTGACCTTGTGGGTTCTGTCCTTGAGCCAGTTTGCAACCCATCTTGTGACATATGGGTTTACATTTAAGCTGGTGAGTTTGTCTATGATGCCCGAGTGGGGTTATGTGTCGAAGGCTTTTGCAAGGTCAAGGTAGGCTGTGTGAACTGCCTTACCCTCATCAATGGCCTTAGTGACTGTTTCAAAAAAGTCGACCAAGTTCAAAAGGCAGGATCTGCCCTTCACAAAGCCAAATTGGGTAGGATCCAATGTCTGTAGGTCCCCAATGTCTTATAGGTTCATAGGTTCATACTAGGCTATCTGCCCTAGGGCATTTATAAGCCTAGCCAGAATGTGTTTGGCTTTCGCCACCCATTTTAAATTTATTTTGCTATGCCCTTTTTCGAGGTTAGTATACTGTGCATCTGTCTAACAGTGACACAGAAGTGATACCCGGGGTAAACCTATGATCTCCCATCCACTCATCAAGATTCCTCTTGAAGAGAGTCAATGAGGCACTCTGCCTAACCTGGACTGGGATTTTATTCCAGAGTGAAGGGAGCCTCTGGGTTATGAATCTGTCCCTCCAGCATGTCCTATTTATTTCAGTGCTGAGGTTCAAGTCTCTCAAGCGCTTAGCTCGATGGGATTTGGATTTTCTGAGGTGCAGCATGTCCATTAATTCTGGGTTGGACATGGCTTTATACGTCAGGCACAGATCGCCTCTGAACAGGTGGTATGCCACTGAGTATAGCTGGAGTTTCTTTAACCGGGCAGCATATGGCATCTGTTTGAGCCCTTTGATCCTCTTGGTGAGGTACTTTTGGGGTCTTTCCAGTTGCTGCAGGTGTCTGGTAAGGTACATCCCAAAAGGGGCATTGTACTCAATTATGGGCCTGATGAGGGATGAGTAAAGAGGCACGATGATGTCCCCTGATCTAGATGTGAATCCCTTCATGATTAGGTGGGCTATATAAAATGTTTTTTTAACCACTTTGGCCACGTGGTTGTCAAATGAGAGATTGCTATCAACTTGGGTCCCCAGGTCCCTAATTACTTCTTCTGTACTTATGGATTACCACCTATGTGGTAATTTGTGGGCACTTTGTTTTTGCCAAAGGGGATGACTATACACTTTTTGGCATTTAGCTTGAAGCCATGGTTCTGGCACCAGTTGTCTGTTTCTATGAGGCCCTTTTGGAAGATGCTTGTGTCGGCTGGAGAGTCGATTATGGCGCCCAGTTTGCAGTCATCTGCGAACTTGGTCAGCCACAGTCCTTCCGTGTTGGCCTGTACCTACGAGAAATATATACAGAACAAGAGAGGTCCCAGGACTGAGCCTTGTGGGACACCACTTGTAAGTGGTTTGGAGTCTGGCATGGCTCCAGCAATTCTAACCATGTGGGTTCTGTCCTTGAGCTAGTTTGCAATCCATCTAGTGATATAGGGGTTTATATTTAAGCTGGTGAGCTTATCTGTAATGCCCGAGTGGGGTACTGTATCGAAGGCTTTTGCGAGGTCCAGGTAGGCTGTGTGGACCACCTTCCCCTCGTCAATGGCCTTGGTGACTGATTCAAAGAAATCAACCAGGTTTAAGAGGCAGGATCTTCCCTTAACAAAGCTGAGCTGGGTAGGATCCAGTGTTTGTAGGTCCCCAATATCTTTATTTATGAGGTCCATGATGATCCTTTCCATAGCTTTGCAGACCAAGCTAGTCAGGCTTATGGGGCGATAGTTTCCAGGATCCGTTGAGGCACCACCTTTATGGAGAGGGACCACTGTTGCTGTACGCCACTCTTTGGGCACATATCCTGTAGTAAGGCTCAGATTGAACAGTAGTTTTATGTTTGGGTTTAGCTCTTCTTGGAGTTCATGTAGGACACAGCCCGGGACACCGTCTGGTCCCATTGATGCTGTGTTTTTGCTTTGGAGGGCGGCTCTTACCTGAGCATCTGAGATGTCAGGGGGGCAGCACTCTGCTGGGATAGATATTTGCCCTTTTGGTGAGGAGGGGGGGGAGTTTGTGCTGAACCTGTCAGCTAGGATGTTGGCAATGTCTGTGGGTTAGGTGTATTTTTTGTCATTTTGGACTAATTCTGAGCATATCTGGGAATTCCCACCCAGGTTCCTAACATAACTAAAGAAAGCCTTGTGATTATCCTTAGTGTCCTGTGCAATTTTTCTCTCGAAGCTGGCCTTAGACAATTTTATGTGTGCCCGTAGTTTTTTGCTAATACTGATCAGTGATGCCTTCCCTTTTTGGGATTTTGCTGTATCATTTAGTAGCTTCCTCCTTCTATTGTACAGTTTGTTTATGGCTGGGGTTCACCAGACAGGACGTCTGCCTTTGGAGGATTGGGTCTTGGTTTTATTTGGGATCAAATGATCCATGCATTCCTGAAGGTGTTCATAGAATGCGTTTATAAAGGATTCTGCGGTCTGGGCCGTATTTTCCACAGGCCCGGGGGCTTTGAAGGATTCCACCTCAGTTTTGAGGAGTGTGAAATTTGCTTTAGAGAAGTTTTTCACTGTGGTTTTCTGGGCAGGGGGTGGGGTCGGGATGTGAATATCCAGTGAGATTAGTTTATGGTCTGATCTTACCAGTGAGGGATACACTTCTGGTCTGGAGCATAGAGTCCCCATGTTGGTGATGATCAGGTCCAGTATGTTTTCCCCTCTTGTGGGAGTGGTAACAAGTTTTTCCATAGCATTTGAGTTTATAAATTCTAGGAACCTTTGGGCTAGGGTGTTGGAGCTAGAGTAATGCTCCCAGTCTATGTTTGGGTAGTTGAAGTCGCCCAATATAATGGTGTTTGGAGAGACCTTCATATTTTCTAGTGTTCTCAGGAAGGCCGAGTGGGGTTCCTGGGTTTGGGAGGGTGGTCTATAGCAGGCTATAAACTGGAAGGCAGTTTTACCCACTGTTAGTTGCACATGGATAGTCTCTGATGCTTCGTGCTTTGCCATCAACCTGGAGGTTTGGGTATCTTTGATGAATATCGATACTCCCCCTCCTTTTGTGGTTTGGTCCAAGTTTTGGGGCCGAAAACCATGGTATGAGGTATAACCTGGTAGTGCTGTGGTGCTCTCACTAGCCCTGAACCAGGTTTCTGTTACTGCACAGATATCGATGTTCTCCATGCTAAGGAGAGTTTCGAGTGCATGCATCTTGAGGTTTAGACTTCTGGCATTGAATAGCATTACTCTTAGTTTCTTATCCCTTGTGATACATATGGAGGTGGGTTTGTCTTTTGAGCCTTGCCTAAAAAAGGCACTATGGGGGTAGCAAGAGCCTTTGCCAATAACCGAAAGCCCAGGGGTGACAGGTGCAAGCCATCCCTAGTGAAGCATCGTGGCTTGTCGAGCATATCATCCCAAGCTGACAGGCATTGGATCCCCTTTGAATGACACCAGTACTTAAGCCAATTGTTGAAATTGATCATCTTGTCTTCATATTGTGGCATCATTCTTGGTGAGGATAAGATGCTACTCAAGGTCAGGGTCATACCGGCCTGGGCTACATGCTCAGAGAGCTCCTTTATGTCTCTTCATGTAGTCCAGGGAGGTACGTCTCAGGTCATTCACACCAGCATGGACAATGACTGAGTCATATTTGTACTTGCCTTGGAGTGACCTGAGTGCTTGTGTTATGTGGTGGATCCTAGCACCTGACAGGCTGCTCACTGTGACCCTCTCCTTGTTCAGCCTGGTGAGCAGGACATCAGTGTGCCTGGCGATAGAGTCACCTATTACAAGTGTATCAGGTGTGTTGTTTAGTCTTAAGGGCTGTGACTGTTCGGCACACTGGATTTGTGAGTTCCATATTTTCCATAATGATCCTTTCCATAGCTTTGCAGACCAGGCTCGTCAAGCTTATGGGGCGGTAATTTCCAGGGTCCGTAGAAGCACTGCCTTTGTGGAGTGGGACCACTGTTGCTGTACGCCACTCTTTGGGTACGTATCCTGTAGTAAGGCTAAGATTAAACAGCAGCCTTATGTGCGGGTTTAGTTCCTCTTGGAGTTCATGTACACACAGCCGGGGACACCGTCCGGTCCCATTGATGCTGTGTTTTTAGCTTTGGAGAGGGTGGCTCTCACCTGGGCATCTGAGATGTTAGGGAGGCTACACTCTGCTCGGATAAATATTTCTCCTTTTGGGGGGGAGGGGCGGAGAAATTTGCACTGAACCTGTCTGCCAGAATGTTGGCA